>NC_070629.1:25172766-25472766 GCF_947347685.1 Pleuronectes platessa
GAAAGGTCCAAAGGCAAAGAACGTTAACACTTTGCCTTTGTAGGAGATCTGATCACATACAGTGACGGGAAAACAACACAACTGAAACCAAACATTTTGGAACCACTTCAAATATAAAACCACCGAGAGAACAATGTGGGTGTGTGTAGTGAAAAACAGCTGAAGGTGCGTCACACAGAAACTAAAGGTGACCTGACGTTAGCTGAAGCCACGTAAAGACATCGACTGAAGGCAGTGATGTGACTTTATCTATGAGAGTCAGGACAACAGGACACACTGTGCTGTTTGCAGATGGAAATGAAGCCTCACTGAAAGTCAGCAGCCCAACTGGCTGTGTTGTTTAAATACACAACCATTGTTTGCACATCTCAAAAATGGAAGTGTAACCGTAAACGTGGTTTGTTTGCATCGTGGGCAGTAGCTGTAGTTAGTAGGTTGACTAGTAGTTTAAAGCCTGTGTATACATTACCAGTATAATACAGAAACACACTACTCATCACGACTTGCAAATGTTTTTGCAACTTTTCAGACTAAATTGTTCAAATGGGTCAGAAGACATTTTATTTGAAAATACTGAAGTTTGAGTAAAATTTAATTAGATTAAAAAGTGTTTTTTATTATAAAAAATAAAATACAACATTTTCTTTGATAAGATGAGATGATATATCAAGAATAGACGACTAAAAGTTGACTGAAAATAAAGAGGTTGGGTTTGACTTATTACTAACGTGTCATTTTTATCTCAGGACTAAGACTGACACTTATTTGTTAAGGAAGCCTAAATAAAACACTTCACCTGTATGAATAACATTCCCATGGTGCATCAGTGTCCATGTGATTTTTAACTTGGACAATAACACATCACAGGAAGAATAAAAAATCACTCACCCAGTTCTCCTCCACCGATGGAGAAGTCTCTCTCCAGTATGACCCACTTCTGGACCCTCATGGCGTTGGATGTCGCTTTGGCGTTGATCCGCTCCACGCCCTCCTGAATGGCTTTGTAGACAGCTGGCTCCTTATTGGCTAAGATCTCCGACACCTTGGTGGCCGTGGCGCCGTGCTCCTGGCAGAAGTCCAGCACCTCGGGGCTCAGCTCGTCTGTGGGGTCACCGTTGTCGTCCATGACGCACTGTGGAAACAGAGCAGGGTGGTTTATGTTGTGTTTGTTGATGTTATTTACTATGGTTTGCAGGAAGGGAAGCTTGTTTACCTTGAGAGTGAGCATCATGGAGAGGAACTTGAGCTTGTCTCCGAGCAGCATGGCGTTGCTTATGATTGGCACCTCGGCCTTCAGTGCGTCCTCGATGGGCACAGGAGGGATGTTCTCTCCACCGGCGGTGATGATCAACTCTGTGTGAAGGAGAAAGCGTCCAATTTCACAATAAAGCACAGTGACCACTGTTATTCTTCACTAAACAATGCATTATGTTGTTTCTCTGAGTTTGATGTGCACTTTTTGTGACTGTGAGAACAACTCGCAGTAGAAACATTTCCAGTTGTGAAGAAACCTCCCTGAAAATGTAACCATAAACCTAATTATGAATAACTACAAATAAACAGAAATACAACCAAATACATAGAAAACTGAATTTTGACATAAATGCACATCTTTCCTGCACAGTTTATTCTGTTAAATTAAAGTTTTTCATTTACTGATACTGATTATCAGTGAAAGTCTCGTATTGACCGATTTTTGCAAACCAGTTAAAAGGTCTAGAATGTTTAGTTTCCCGATATTTTATTGACAAAAAGGTGAATCCACTAATTAATTCATGTTAATTAATTCAGGTATGTTCCCAATGCTTCTTTAGACCAAACACTAATAAGCTTCTGGTGCCCCAAACTAAAGAACATGACAAGACGCCCTTTTTATCACCGCTCACCCTTGATCCTTCCTGTGATGTACAGGAAGTCGTACTGGTCATTTTTCCCCAGGTCTCCGGAGTGCAGCCAGCCGCTCTCGTCGAGGGCCTCTGTGGTTTTGTCGGCCATGTTCAGGTAGCCCATGAAGACGTTCCGACCCCAGAAGCAGATCTCTCCGTTCCCGTCGGCGTCTGGGTTCTCAAATTTGGTCTGGCAGCCGGGCATCACCTTCCCACAGCTGGAAACACAAACCCAGAGTCAACCACACGCTGAAGTCAAATCTTTGCCTCCTGACAAGAAGTCAAATCTTTCCCTAGATCTTTTGTCTAGATTTGACAAGAAGTCAAATCTAGACAAGACTGACCAAAACCAGTGACTCAACCAAATTCCTGTATATGTTCAATAAAATGTCATAATCAGGGACGGTCAATTATTAAAATACAGAAACATGCTGCTGACAACAATCAAAGTGTTTCCATGGGACGTACAAAGGGATGAGACCTCTGGGTAAATGATAGTTTAGCTCATTTTCAACACCTTCAGTAAAGTCACAACTTGAAACAGCATGTCCCCGGTTCATCCCTGCTCTCTGTGTCCCCTGGAAACACGACTTTGCATTTGGTTGTGTTGTGGTTTCCCTGCAGCACATATCTCAGGGCCACTGATGTAAATAGAGGTGTTGAGTCTCACTAAACAGAAAATGATTAACAGGTTGCCACCAGCTCACATGCTCATTAACGACACGTTAGCTGCAGTTATTAAGATCTGTAATGCTTCGCCACTGACCTGGTGAGGCGGTATCTGCTGTTAATGGAGACGGTGTGCGGGCCGGAGCTTTCACTCATGCCGTACAGCTCCATCAGTGGCATGTTCAGGCTCATGAAGTATTCCAGGGTGTCTTTGGTGATGGGGGCGGCGCCTGTGAAGCAGATCTTGCAGCGGTCCAAGCCCAGAGCGCCACGCACCTTCTTGAAGACCAGGTTGTTGGCCAGCATGAAACCCCACGGCACCGCTTCCTCCCTGGAGGCCCAACAAAGAGAGAGAAGAAGATATTCAAGGTTAGAACTGAGGTGAGCTCACAAGGATTTTCTGATGTGATATGAAACATTCATGATCCCCACAGGATGAACTGTAATCACTTTGTTGATCTCCTGCATTATGGCCCAGTTACGATTATATATACCTGAGTTAAACAGTGTGTGTTGTAAAGTGTGTTAATAGTTAAACAGCCTGAGTCATTCAGAGATAATGTGCAGTTTCATCTATCAGATAAAAGAAATGATTCCAGAAATTCCCGTCTCACCCGATCATGACACTGTGGTTGTACTGCAGGCCGATGGACTTGGCCCAGTCCGCCACTCTCTTCCTCAATGGAGATGCCTTGGCGCCGATGGCTCTCATCTTCTCCTGCATCTTCTCCCACACCCGAGGGACCCCCATGAAATAAGTGGGCCGGGCCTCTTTCAGCGTGGTTCCTAAAGAGCCCTGCGAGGAAAGAGGATGAATGAGGATCACAGTCGAGAGAAGGAACCTTGGTCATCGGCTCGGTGCTTGTGCAGCAGCAGGCGCCGTTACCTTGAGGGCATCCGGGTCTGCAAAGTAGATTGTTCCGGCAAAGGCCATGGTGATCCACATGTCCATCATCTGGGCGGCCACGTGGCTGAGCGGTAAGTAACTGACCAGCACCTCCACGCCGTAGGTGAAGTCTACCAAGGTCGACGCCGTGTGGGCCGTCCACGTCAGCTGCACATTCAAAAGTGGGCGAGGATTCATCAGTGTGTTTTTAAATCATACTTTCTATTTTCATAATGCAAACACACACCGACGTGGCCCTCAGCCGACATCTGTCCCACACGTACATGACAGTTAAAAAACTAAATACATTTTGAAACGAGGGAAGAAACGTTTATCAGATCTATTGAAAGTTTCATGTTGAGGCTATAGCAGAGTGTGACAGTCTGAAGAATCTCTACAGCTTCCTGCCTGTTGCCATTTGAGAAGAATACGTTATTTAATGTCACTTAATGTTATTTAAAATTTAAATTGCTAACTTTAAATTTCTACATTATTCCTCGGAGCGAGCATTGATAATAACTTAAACCTGAAATCATGTGATATTTTGATTTCCTCTAAAATATCAAACAGTTTGGGAATTATTGGCGAAACAAAGATGATGAGTTTAATCCACATTATGCTGATATTACTCCATGTGTTTCTCTAATATAATGTGACAGCTGAGAAAGAGAAGGTCTCTTCACTCACATTGTCGTGGCTCAGCATGACGCCTTTAGGGGTTCCAGTGGTTCCAGACGTGTAGATGAGGGAGCAGCACTCATTGGCCCGAAGACTGTCAATCACAGCGTTCAGCTGCTCATTGGACACATCTTCTCCCAGCTTCAGGAACTCCGCCCACTACACACACACACAGATAGTTTTACACAAAAATGTTTTTCAAAACTCAGGCTGATGTGTAATTAAATGTAGCTTTGCAGTTTAAATCACATTTGTGGAACTGCAATTCCTTTACCACAAGTAAGAAGCATAATAGTTTTGCTTCAAACAGGTAAATATTTGGAATAAACATAATAAACACTTATATAATTGATCTATTTCATTCAGTTTGTTGCTGAGTGAACGTACAGTGTACAGGTTTGGAAGCTTCTCCTGCAGTTCACCTTTATACTGCACAATGGCTTTCAGGTGAGGAAGTTGATCTTTAACCTGATGGGAAAAACAAATTAAACTGGGGCATGTAAGGACAGGATTTTACATACACACACACCTGTGTGTATATGTATATATATATATATATAAATTTATATTTACTACAGACACGAAGGAGTGGTGCTGTAATAAAGCCTCTGACCTGCAGGATCTTGTCAAGCTGTTTCTGGTTCTCCACAACCAGCACGTTGGCCTCACAGTTGGCAGCCACATAGTGACAAGCCTCCGGTGAGTTGGTCGTGTAAATGCCGGCTGCCAGACCCCTACGACCCCAAAACACATGAGAGTGAGTCACCGGACAATTTAGTTCATCTGACCACAGTGTGTAGCAGGTGAGTTTGAGATGAAACATTTCTTCTTTAAACAGGGATTCAAAGAGTGATTTACAATCTCAAGGTTAATTCAAGATTTGTTTATATCTTTTTTAGACACATAATCAAATGTGTTACTGACTTCACAGTAAAACCGGCCAAAGTGATTTTCGCTGCCCATAATAAAAATTCCTACTTATATGATTTATTGGATCTAGGTGTATAATTGATTAATTTAACAATTTCAGGGACTGAACCGCCTCCTGCAACACAATCTCACTCCTGAAGCCATTTTTTTAAAGACCTTTTTGTGAATGAACCAAATACAATGGACTTTTGGAGAGCTGCAGATACATAGTTGTAATTAAAACTGGAATGAATAACACTGAAAGATAAAATCAAATGTATAAATCAAACCTATAAAAGATCTGATCACATTGAGATGAGCCCCTTAAAATCACCTAAATAAATCAAATAAGAACAATGTAAAACAACTTAATGAGGCAAAGAATAAAGACCCAAAACTACATCAACAACTTTAGCTTTTGTAGATGAAAGTGTGTAGTCGAGTAAATTTAGGTCCTTGAGTATATTTCCTCAGCTGGATACCAAACAACAAGTTAGTTCTTGTGAGAGCAGTCAGAGCAGCGAGAGAATAACGACCCAAACAACCATATTCAAATTCCTGAGACTTCCCATCAGTAGTTCAGAGGCAGATGAGATGAGATAAACAGTGACAGAGAGAAATGTGCTGCGTCAGGGGGAACCATGTGGAGGCATCTCAGGTACACAACAAACGTCTCCATGTTTTTATCGCAGGGCTCAAAGATGGTCTCACCCGGCCAGGATGCAACCGATGTTGGAGATGAACCACTCGGGGGAGTTGAATCCCAGAATGCCAACGCCATGGTAGCGCTCCAGCCCCAACTGAAAGAAAGGAGTGTTTCTTTTGTTATTATTATTTTTTAAAGAACACTTTTAATTACACCCTGGCACAGTTTACCTCTGTTACCTTTCACCTACATTTCTTTTCAAAGGCCACTCCATCTCATGAGATGTGAGCATTGCCGTGAAACCCGAGAGGTAACACAAGCGGCGGACATCACACGCCCAAGTGTACGTTTCCAGCCGCTCATTCTCCCACCGGGGACATGACAGTGAGAGAGGGTGGTTTACAACAACAGGCGCCGGGGGGGGGGGGGGGGGGGGGGGGGGTTGTTTCCTTGTATTTCTTGACATGTTGCTATTGTGCATGTTGCACTGACTCCTCTGTTTAGAATGCAGCATATTAACCTACAGCTCAGTTATGAAAGAGCAGTACATCTGGACACTGCTGCTGTGTATGAACTGATTTCCATATGATAAATATCTGGTTTTGTAACTGTTCCTGAAAACTGGACGGATGAATATTACCATGAAATAAATGATTAAACCATGAAACGTTTAATTGTTTTTGGGGGGGAAAGTATGGAAAATTCATGAGTGCTAGAAAATTGATAATGTCCCCTGCTTACAGAGAATGATAGATCTTAGAATCGAAATTGAAATTGAAAATATAGTTTTTTTACACAACATATATATATTAAATCATTATCCAGAGCTAGACCAGATACACAAGCCCTGCTGAATAATCTGAAAAAACAATAACAAGAGCCTTAACAGACTTACTGTGGTTCCTGTATCATTGACCTAAAATAACCTGTAATAAAAGCCAGAAGCTCCGACAGTAACCTCACAGTTAATGTTTTGTTCCATCAAATCAATATGGGGGAGAAGAGACAACAGAACAAATAGAGCCACTGCCCAGGACTTCCTGATTGCTCCATATATACATATATATATACATCAAGCACACAGGAGTGCACGGGCAGGTATGCAGAATGACAAACCTTGAGGAAGCTTTTGGCAGCGGCCCTGCACTGCTCGTAGTATTGCCTCCATGTCAGGGTCACCCACTGGCCCTCTTCTTTGGACATCAAGGCAGAATAGTCCCCGTAGTGCTCCACCGTCTCCAGGAACATCTGATGGACGGTGATGGGAGTCTCGGAGGCCCGGCCTGAGCCCTCCATCCGCAGCCGCACCGGCTCATCTCTTCTGGTGCTCCACAGGCGGTCCGCCGGGGCCAGCGTGGTTACCCCAGTGCTCTGAGACAGCGGAACCGCCCTGGGCTCTTCTGTGGAGGGACAACAGGGCCATCCGCGTTTACCCGCCATGAATGAGAAGTTGAACTCACAAGCAGACGACACCACACCAAAACACACACACACAGCACGCTCACAACTAGAAGAAGCGCCGGCTGCAGGGAGAGACACCTGTGGGGGTGTGACGCCTCTTGTCGCGTGAGAGCAACATGATTTGCAGAGAGCAGGACAACGTTGTGTTGTTACCTGAGCCCAAACAGGAAGCCGTGGAATGTCCACCCCCCACCTGACAATCAGGTCTGGTTAGATGTACGCAGAGGAACCACACAACATAGTTCGTCCTTCATTTTTATAGTTTTTATAAATGTTTTGGTTTATTTTGTTTTTCTAATTTCCACTGGTTTTATTTGTTATGGTTCATATTTTATTTGTTTATCTTTTTAATATCTATTTTATAATATCTTTCTAAACTATAATGTCTTTCTTTATTGTTTTATTCACATTTTATTGTTCTGCTATCATTTGCTTTGTTATCTTTTACGATGTATGAGTGGCTTCGGCCTCTGAACATTTTGTCTGCATTTGATTTGTTTGAAAGGCGCTTTTTAAATAAAGTTTTGATTGAGTACATCAGTTTATCATTCTGCTCCTTTCTTTTGCAGGAATTAACCGTCAGTTCCAAAGATATCAATCTTTAGCTGTTTGCTGTAACCAGAGAGATCACAGTTTTTTGCAAACAGTTTGCTTAATCCCTTTAATTTAGATCTTTGTGCATCATTTATTAAGTAATTAGTGTGATTTCTACTCAGTGGCTGCTTTAAAACCCCCACATGTCCATTCAAGCGTTAACTTTTAGGGCACACTGTTTATTTTTCTTGGTTATATTATCCCAGACATGTGCTGCTTGAGGGCAAAACACATGATCGCTGAAGAGCAACCCTGCAGCTACGAGTGAGAAGTGATGGGTGTTTAAGTATCGATAGGAAAGTCGTCCACACTGGTCTCCCCTGCTTCATAATCAAGACTGACGAGTGAATCGAACTGAACGAAACTTGATAGTCTGGAAAAACCAGCTTGTGGTAATTCATCAGCTGAGTCAAAAACTAGTCTAAACAACAACAACAGGTAATTTGTCGTTGCAAAGAGTTAAATGTTTGTTTGTGCTTTTTTAACTTGACAACACTGATACTCTAATTTAAAATCTACCCTCCATGAAGCAGATAATGCCATTTTGGGGTTTTGACCTTTCAAAATAAAACCAGTTTAACCATGTTAACTAATGAGTTATGCTGCCACCAATTATAAATGTAAAACCATGCAGAATTTCACGATAAAAAACAATTCAGAAGAAATAGTGGAAATGTAGTATTAACAACGCCTAAAATATGTTTTGCAATATGTTTTATTGGCCTGATTGTGTGTCTTTATAAACCACTGTGGTCTCCAATCAAGCATTTTCTTCTTCAACATGTTCACTTCTGCAGCAGTTTTTCCACATCTGGTTTTTACCCCTGCATCTTAAAAATCCCACTTGGATTCTCACCTGGTGGAAACGCCTCTGTTCTTTCCTGGAGCTCAGGAGATCTGGGAGGTTTGACCGGTGCCTGAGGCTCCGGCTCCTCTTCAGAGGAAGCTGTCCCGAGATCAGCTCTGGTGGCTTCTCCGTTGAGGATGACAGTGGAGTGGGTTTTTAAATCTGTTAGGTCTGACATGGTCTGTTCCGTTTGGGAGGGGATGCTGTGAAAATGATTCAGAGGTTATAGGGCACGGAAGGGATATCAAGTTATGCATTAAATAATGATGTCTAGAAATCAAATTCTTAAGTTGATCAATTCGTATTTAAAATCACTTTGAATTAGTGTAAGATTTGTGTCGGACTTTGGGACGTGCATCACTTTACATACCTCTCAGCATCACCTTCCACGCCTGCAACACCGTTACTCAGAACGGAATCTTCTTGGACGCTCATCTTGTATTTGCTAGAGACAATAAAAAAACTATATTGATATCAATGAAAAGCAGAATTGGCATGAACACATTCAGACGTCCTCCAGCGACGAGCCTCCACGCTGATAAGAATATTGATTTAAAAAAAATATCACAACTCTGCTTTATATACTGAGACTCACTAAAGTTATTGCAACAGGTCAGAGCCAATGACCGCTGACGCCAGTAATCTGGTACAGCAAATGATGAAACGATGAAAACTCTGCCAGACGGCATTGGGACATCTGTACGCACGCGTTCTAATATCTGTCTCAAACTGGGAGGAACTTTGACCGGAACAATCGCACTGGGAAAAACTGATTAGGCTGCATATCTGTCGCACCAATTTATTAGGATCAACAGGACTTAACCAACATACTACACGAAATGTAAATACATGTATTGACACTGCATTGTCCTTATCTCCCTCCTCTTGGGTCTGTACTGTACACAATGAAACAAGGCCATCTAGTGTGCACACTTTGCAACAGTGATACACTTCCAATACCTCACAAACACATGTGTGTCCTCAATTAGGTTCCAAAGTAAATTATATTTATCAATCAAATCAAATGAGTGACACCTTAACTGATAAGCGTATATGGCTGCATCCTGTAATAAAAGCACATTAGATTAAGATCTGTGCACAGAGCAGAATCTCAGAGTGACCTCTGGTTTTTAAGATAACTTTGCTCAAGATTCATGTGGACCAAAGTTCACACGACTTGCAAAACTAGTGTGGCAATGTGGTGTGGCAAAAGTTTGCTCTGCATTATGCAAAAAATCAATTGAAGTTCACCAAAGATTAGATTCCGGTGACGTTATTGACTCAGATTTGTACGTTAACCAGAAATGAAATGAGGGGGGGGGGGGAACTACATCCAAATCCAGAGTAGTTTCACGTGTTTGTTTAAAGTGTGTAAGGATGAGGTCCATGAGAAGACACACTTTAAACTGCAGTCGGTTATTATGGAGTGGGGGGTTTAAAAATAAGACTCTGTTGACCAAACAATAAAAGTCGAGGAACCTGCTTATTTCTAATGTGGGTTATCTCTCAGTCATGTGATCATGTTAAATATATTTACCACAAATACAGTCCGCATGGTAAAGACTCAACCAGGAAGGTGCACATTACTCAGTCTTAAAACATCAAAGTTACATATCACGTTGAAAATGTATTTAAAGTGCACTGCAAGTTCAAAGACATGCGTTCACACAAAGCAATTCATGTCAACAGCAGACGCCCCCTGCAAGTGTTTTCACACTCCACACCCTTGACCGTCAAAAAGCATGAAGTGGTAAACGTGCATGACAGCCTACCTTGTCCAGTGACAGAGCTGAATGGCGTGAAGTGGACAGGAGCAGTCGGGTTGCAGCACAAGACCTGGATTCAAACTTTGCCCGTCGCAGGAACACAACTGTTGCCCCCTCCCCTGAAGGTGAGATCGACCTATAGGGGCCTCGTGTGAGGGCAAGCACTCACTCCTCGTCCAGAGCTGCAGGGAGTTACACAACACTCCAAACACCTGCTGCTGCGTCGCACACTGTTAAAGATCCACCAACAAACTTGACCAAAGGTTACGACTCGTCAAGGTGAGGAGGACCCGACACGCGTGACAGTGCGTGGCTGGTGCCAACCGGCTCTGTTTGTGTTACTTATAGTGGGCGACAACTGTTGGCATTGGTGACAATGCAAAACATTGCAAGCTTCAAAGTTTTAAGGCTCATATTCAAAGCGGTGCACGAGTAAGCGGCTGCATGTAACTGAGACTTTTATCATCTCAGGTCGAATGAAGAAGACCGTCGTTATCAGATATGCAAGAAGGGGCCTGTCAGAGGAAGATAGGATAAAACTAGATAAGTTTTCTCAAGTTTATGATTATACGTGAGACTTTGACCCATAAAACTGTTATTTAACACTTGAACAATGTACACATCAGGAGAAAAGAGTCAAGATGTTGTAAATTCACGATTAAACAGACTAAATATTAAGAATGTTCTGTGATATCTTGCTTGAGACGCCTTGATTTCCCCCAAAGTTTGCCTGTTCTAGTGAGTTTAGTGATTAGTACAGTACACAGTGCATAAGGGAGATCAGTGAGGAACATTCATTTATTCTTGGAATCATTTCAACAAAGCAGATTAAATCCTCTAAACATCTAACTGTCTTCTTCATTCATTTTCATATCTCACAGCCGAGTGTGTCTCACAGCCTTGTTCAAGGAAGTGGACAATGTTGTGTAAGTAAATATAGAGGAAAGTTCAGCCCTCCGTCCTCAGATGACACACAGTAACCTTCCTTGCAGACAGGAAGGTCAGTGAATCATGCCACCCAGTCACACCACATCCGACCCCTCGCTGCCACATTCTTGGGCACGTGCCCCCAGTGGAGGTTGTGAATGATTGGTGAGCGGATTCACCAGTGCCAGTAATACGCAGACATTTTTTTCTTTTATATGCCATAGGTAATAAATATATGTGACCCAGTGGGTGCCTTTATGAAAAATTCAAAATAAAAGAGCTTTATTAATGGTGAGGACACAATTTATTAATATTTATATTTACTGCAATGTCAGTCAATCATTTTAGTTATAATCTATTAATAAGAACTTAAGGTTATTATATCATGGGAGTCTTCTCGAGCATGTTGCTTCTGTCTTTTATACTCTCATCAGGTAGCCCCTCCAATGGTCAACGATTAATAGATCAAAGTTAATCAATCTCTGAAATTAAACAATAAAGCATTAGAACCATAATAAGTCTGCAGTTGGTGAATGGATTTTCTTGCAGCACAAGGACTAAGTCGACTGGAGATGTTTCCCTCATGAAATCAAGAGCTAAAAAGAGAAAAGAAGAAGAATTTCCACAACCTGGCACCTTAAAAGTTGTTCTTATCTATGGCTTATCATAATACCCACAAAGTATCAGTAAATGATGTATTAAATATTGACAGAACAAATTTGTTTTGCCTAAAACATTTGATTATGTTGTACTTTATCAGAGTGGTACCTTAAAATGTTAGATAGTCTGTTGGTTAAGTAAATAAAGATCTTTTAATAATTATAAAAGAACAAACAGATTCTTCCTGATAAATTCACAATTTTTTTTTTAAAGTGTGTCTTGTAAAATACACATTTACTAACAAGAGACAAGAATATTACTGCTGTAAATAAATGCGGTTATTTAATTTAACATATATCTGTATTTTAACGTGATTAATATGTAAATAAATGTTTGTATGATTTTGTATTGTTTCTTTCTTTTTAAGGAATTATCAAATCATTTCAAATTGAGACATATAATCTTTATTTGCAGTTGTATCAAACATAATGTCTTTATTATTTACAACTCGTGTTTTTTGAGGCGAGTTTATTGTTCAGGAAATGGAATTATGATTTAAATGTTTTGGATTAACGACACCAATCGTGTATATTCAGTTGCGCTCATGAGATTAAACACGTAAAAGTGTCTTAGCTGACAGATACATTAGAGTTCACATGACGCCATTATCCTGGAGGCCAGGTCATCTGTCTCCCTCCCAGGACGTGGATGTGAAGGTGGTAAACTGACTGAGCACCGTGCTTCCCGTCGTTGATCACTGTGGAGGGCAGAGACAGGCACAGAATTCAATATGGAAGTAATCAAACTGTGACTTCATATAAAAGACTTTAGGCGTGTTACTGTTAACTCACCCACTCTGTATCCTTCCTTCAGGGATTCTTGCTTTGCCACATTTTTGGCAACGACCAACAAATGTCCTAAAAGCTGGAAGTTGGGATAAGGGAAAGGAAACGTATCACATGTGAGCGCCATGTTTCTGTGAGCGTAGCCCCCCCGACCCCTGAAACTCCCCTCCCAAAAGAGAATCATCATCTGTAGAGAATGAACAGTCAAAGGGAATAACTCACCTCAGCATCATCATCTTTGGCTTCACTTATTCTGGGAATAGGGACCCTGGGAATGACCAGGAAATGAACAGGGGCCTGTGGCGTGATGTCCCTGAATGCCAAACACTGATGAAAATACAAAGAAACATATATTGAGTGTTACAGTTAAATTAATACTTTTTGCCACGATAATAGGCATTTTAAAGTTTGAGCACCTAACCAAGGATGTACTTAGTAAGCCCCTCATTGGGGAACTATCACAGCATCATTTTTAACCCACTCCTCCTGTTCATCACTTCAAGTTCTGAGATTTGTTTCTATTTTGTCTTGCATTCACAGCAGGTTTAGGAATCTACCAACAGATGTTCTATGATGTTAAAGTCAGCAAGTGAGAACCGATCGAAAAGCTTCAGCTTGTGTTAGTTTATGTAGTTTTAAAGTTTGCTCTGGTTCGCTGTGCTGCTGTGGAAGAAAAGTCTCTTTCCAGTTTCACTTCCTTGACATTTGCATCCAGATGTTTCTGATATTTTAGTGGAATTCATTTTTGCCATCTATCTCAGCAAAGTCTCCTGTGTCAGTGTTTGCCACATTAACCCAGATCAGATGATTTCCACCCACTTGCTGAACAGACAAAACAAAGACAAACAAACTTTTCAGACTTCAGCCATGGACTTTTGTAAAAAAAACGTTGCTGGTAAAGTTTCCCTTTACCGACGGTGCACGACCGCCACCACAACTTTGCCTATCTGCCGGGGAGCATGTTTTTTTTTGTCCTCTTCATCTTGTCTCCTCTTAGATCACCTCAACTTCCCTAGAGACATTTCACACAGTCAACATTTTTTTGTCCTTTCACAGCCTCCCCCGCTTCATAGGCATTGATTGGAGGAGCCCATGGTTGTTTTCCCCGAAAACTTTGTAAGGCACTTTATCTGTCTGTAAATATCAATGAGCTATTAATTTGTAATGACAATTCTTCACCTGCATTATACATTTGAAAGAATCAAATACGATTTAGTACCTTCATGAATTAAAAGGTAATAACACATGAATATTTGCCCTTATGCTCATTTTTAATGTCTGTTTACTTCTTTAAAAATCAATAAAATATGTACATTTCTTAACTTTATCAGCACGTGTGTGCTAATTTATCTGTAAACTCCACGTGGAACAGACCGACAGAGATAACGGGACAAACAACGTGATGTTGTGATGTTTACCTTCTCATCCTCGTATATAATATCTGCAGGGATGCTTCTGTCAATCACTTTGGAGAAGATGGTGGGAGCCGGGGAGCCGTACCTCCTGCTGGCCTCCTCCGCCAGGCGCACCTCCTCACTCTTGGAGCACAGTGGTCTCTGGGGGGGGTCAGTCAAACAGGACATAGACATGTTAAAGGGATAGTTCACCCAAACATCAAAGTTCACTCATCATCTACTCACCACTGTGCCGATGGAGGAGTGGGTAAATTGTTTTAATCCCAAAATCACTGGAGTCTCGGGAGTAAACTGCAGTAACGCCAAATTAAATTCAATTACAGTAAATGGGGACCACTTCTTCAAATGTAAAAAGAAACCAGAAACATAAGATAAAATGCTTCACTGCTCCTCCTGTTGTGTCCTCCAAGTGTCCGTAAGCCCCAACATTTAAATTTGACCCGAAACAAGGTCACTTACACAACGTGTTTTTAACCTCAATGTTCGCTGTGATCCAAACGCACACACGGCTCCAGAGGAGGATATCAGACATGAGTGTAAATGAAGCCATTTAAAGTCAAATTTGAATGTCGGGGCTTATGGACACTAGGATGACACCACAAAAGCAGAATGGAGCCATTTTCATTATTTTATTACATTTTAATAAATGGTCACCATTGACTTCAGCCGTACTGGATGTGGCTGCACTGCTGTTCACCCCCTGGACCTCCAGCTGTGTCGTGTGGACTCAAACGCTCCATCTGCACAGTGGGGAGTAGATACTGACTGAATTTTCATTTTTGGGGTGAACCATCCCTTTAAAGCTCTGAGCTAATGACTGATGCTAACGTGCTAACAACAACCTGCAGGGGGCCACGATGAACCAAACCTCTCGGTGCTGACTGGCAGCACCGCAGCCGGAGGGACAGATGTTGTCCACGTGTCCTGCAGCGGCCGCACACAGTAACACGCTCATGAGGAGCAGCCTGCTGTTGGTTTGAGGAGCAGATACCTGACAAGCTCCGGGGACACGCTGCAGGCGGCCCAGGAGGACACTTCCGGTCCCGACGAGCCGCGTCCGTGAAATCTGACGTAAACTGATCATAACTCGATCATCAGCTGCTGAAGTTTGAAGGTGGGAATATTGATCTCGTTGTTAAGAACACGTGAGAAGTTCAGGAAGCTGTATCATCACAACGCTGAGCAGACACGTGACCCTGACGATGCCTTCACGGACCCACCGGTGATGTTGACATGGAACATTAAAGTGAACGCGACACAGTTGACATTAGACTTTATAGATATTATTTCTAGCTCCATTTTATTTTTAGCTCAATTACGTTCGCTATGCTTAATTTCATTCTACTTAAATGTGCAAAACTTGAGATTATTTTGTCTATTTTAAATGTATGTGTCCTCTGTATTTTATACTTTGTATGTTCTGCTCAGCTGCTGCTGGTTACAACGTTAATTTGACGGTACAACTTCAAATTTCAGTAAATTAAAGTAATATTTCAACATCTCCAAATTACGATGTTTTGGGGTTTGTTTTAAGGAGGCATGTTTCGGCTGCAAGAGGCGTTCAAGAGCATCAACAACAGTCACATGTGTTAATATCATCAGCTGCATCTGTAAATAAATCATATACATGTTGTTTATATGTTTTAAACAGAATTAAACGTGTATGATTAGTTTGATGTTCATCTGTGTATGGGAATCGATCTTTAAACACTGTTGAATGTATTCATAGAATGACTTTCCGTCCATTAGGGGGCGCTGGTGTAAAATAACCTGCAGGTTAATGTGTCAACGCGACAGTAGAAGAAGAAGCAGCAACATGGCGGCCCGCACGTCGCTGCCCTTGCTGTTCGCTAAGAAACTTCCTCCGTTCAGAATCAAACACAAGCTCGTCCATACCGAGGCTGCGGCGAAGGAGCCCGCGTACCCGCCTATCGTGCCCTCTCTCACGGCTAAAAGCAAAGCGGCTCGGCTGCGGCAGATCGAGGAGCGGGTGGAGAAGATCCGCGCGGCCCCGGTGGAGGAGAAACTCGTCCTCACCACTCGCATCCAGCGGAAGAAATTCGTGGTTTACCCGCAAACCTTCGCCCGGAACGCGGACAGATGGTACCAGCACTTCACCAAGACCGCGTACATCCCGGGTCTGCCCGAGAAATTCGCCCTGGACGCGGAGGCGAGCCCCGGGGAGGAGGGCTCGACCTCGGCCGCTGATACGAGCTCGGTGCCGGGGATGGAGGATGAGGCTTTCGCTGACATCCGCGCCTTGGTCACCCGAGTGATCTTACATGAGCACTGGCACCTGAAGAAACCCAAAGCTTTCCTGTACCGAAAGCAGGAGATGATGGTGGGACCTTTTCTGAGGAGCCTGGTGACCGAGCTCACCTACAGCCTGGCCCGACACAACCCGCTGCTGCTGCTCTCCAGCCTGGGTATGGATCTCACAGACTATAGTGTATATATGGATGTGTGTATTTGTATACCTGTGGTGTGGAAGAAATACTCACGTCTATCCCTGAACCATGTGTGTCTACATCTCTGGGATGTTGCAGCTTGTATAAATATAAATACACCTCCAGGAATCATTCAAGTCTTGTTATTTCCAGAGCTGCAACCATTAGTCAATGAATCAATAAATCAAACTACGTTGATGCTTGAATATCAGTTTTAGAAATTCTTAATCAAATATGTAAAATCTTTGCTTCTTCTTTTTCAAATGTGAGGAGTTGATGCTTTAAAGCACGACACACTGAATGTTTCTAAACAGTTGGTCGGACCCAACAAGACATTTGAGGAAGTTACCACCAGATCCAGATTTTTATTTTGATCTGCACCAAATTAAACACCCTCATAAATATCATTTTTTTCAAAGAGTTCCACATGCTATTCTCTGATAAACTAATGAGTGTGTAAAAACGTCTTGTAAAGTTAAAGGAAGTAAAAACAAACCTTTAATGGGTTCTTCCTGGACTCAAACTGCCTTCTTTCACCAAGTTTCTATGAAATCTCTCCAGTAGTATTTGCGTTATCTTGCTTACAAACAAATGGAACGGGGGTGAAAACATAACCTACTTGGTGCAGATTCTAACCATTACTTACAGTTCTAGCATATATTTATATAAAGTACTAATGCAAAACTTGCTATTTAAAAATGATCTACATTATAATGTAGTTTTCTTTTTTCAGACATTAATCCCCAAGTGAACTTCTATTGGAGGAGAGGACAGAGACTCATCCCCAGGGGGCACCGGAGTGGCCGGCCAGAACCGACCAGGTTCCAGATCGATGACCAGCCACAGTGTCAGATTAGGATCAATCAGCAGCTGCCACAGGTACTAACACTTTATATAGTTAAAACCGAGAAACACATTTAAAAACATGGATACAGTAGGTTTTCTGACAGTTACTGAGGCAACTGGGCAAAAGAAATCCATTAACACAAGGACACAGATCCTTGAAACAGAAGAACACTCATCATTTCTGCTTTTTCCATTCCTCTCAGTTCACCCCACTGGAGGCGTCCTATGCAGCTGAGGTCCCAGAGGTCAAATATGCTCCCAACCTGATGCCTATGTTCAGAAGACAGTACGACAACAATATCTTCACAGGTAACCACTCACTTTCTATCCGTGTACGACCTCATCAAGGTCAGAGCTGGAAAAAGACAATATAGTGAACATTTTTTGTGCTTTGTTCATATACTTATTAAAGAAAAACACTCAGAAGCTTCTATGTGTCGTCCAACCGGGGTCTTGGTTCCCTAATATCCTAAAACTAATATTTCCATAGCAGACATCTTAACAGCAGTCGGGTAGCTCTCATAAAACATCGTAGGAGGTCAATCTTAAACAAGAGTAGATTATCGAGTGTCTCCCAAACTGGTGAAGAGGCTTAAAAATCAAGGTTGTTGCCGGGGGGTCCTGGTTTGTGAACATGCGTGTTGGCTTCCAGTTACATGTCATGGATGGCATACAAGTTGAAATTGTCATTATTCAGTTACCTCTGACTGCCACAAGATGGCGCCAGCCTGCAACCTCCAAAGTGTCCATATTATGGTTCATGCAGATGTGTAGAAGAACCTGCTGTCCTTTCCCCACTTGAATAGTATATGAGATTATTGTTTTCCTGTTTTGGATGATACTTTTACTGGAACCAAAGAATGGTTCAATATTTTTGCACTGGTGTAATATAGTTTAATAATACCGGCAACTGCAGTTTTGTTACCAGCACTCTCTATTCCAGGTTAAGTGCTGTCCTGTTTCTGTAAACCCAAAACAGTAACAAACCAAACTTCTGTTAACAATTACTGATCATATTGATCTCATCTTCCTGCTCCTGTTAACAGGTGCGAAGCTACCAGACCCAGCCTGCTACGGTCACACTCAGTTCCACTTGGTTCCTGACAGATATCACAGAGACCGGATGGCTCGGCAGAAGCAGTCGGACCAGGTGGAGGTCTTCCTCAGAGCCAACGCACTCGCCAGCCTCTTCGCCTGGACAGGAGCTCAAGCCATGTACCAGGGTGAGATTGAGAGTCTTTAAAAAAGTTTTTACGTATGTGTAGAGGAACCGCTGCTGATCAAACCTCCTTCCCCCCCTCTGTAGGTTTCTGGAACTACGAGGATGTCGCAAGGCCTTTCACGTCCCAGGCTGTGATCACCGACGGCCACTTCTTCTCCTTCTTCTGCTACCAGCTCAATACAGTGGCTCTCTCTGTGGAGACGGACGTCAACAACCCCAGGAAAAATCTTTTGTGGGGTACAGAGAGTCTGCGGCTGTACGAGGGCGTGGAGGACGGAAAGGTGGTGGGCCTGAACGACGGCGTCATAAAGCTGCTGGTTAACTTCCTCATGAACCGGCCGTAGACTTGTTCAGATGTCCGTCTCCTCTTCTGATTGTTTGCTTCTGTCGCCTGATGAAGAAAAACATATTTATTTTCTCCAAGGCCATGAAAGATCCAAGAAATCCAGAGAAACCTTGGCAGACATGTGCACGTCTTGTTGGACTGTATTTAAAAAAACCACACACATCTGTTTTAATCTGTGCAAACAGGTTTATGAGTTTGAACAAATGTGCAGATTATTTATGCAAAAATAAAATGATACTTTATAATCAGGAGTCTTGTGTTTATCTGTACAAACTTCTACAATTTGATACATTTTTCATTGCATAACTATATTAATGACACTACTTGTCAAAACCCTATTGCTCACCTTTTACTGACTTTATTAATTCAGAAGAATTTCATTAAGTTTTTCACAGTGATACAACTCAACTCAGACAAGAGATCCAGTTAATTCACTTCTTTCTAACTCCACATCCCAGATTTCTTTCTAATCTTAAACTTAAAGTCTCCAGCCAAGTCTGACTAAAGAAAAAAAGTTAAAAAACTTCATGCAACTAATTTCACTTTGTAAAATCAGTTCACACCAGTTAATGTCTTTTGTGGGCAGTAACTGAAACAAACGGTGATTTGTGTAGTTTTAATTTGCTTGTTGACATAAACATGTGACACCTTCAACATTGACAAAAACACACAACTAAAGTCGTGAAAATGATACACAAACATCTGCATATATGATGAAATATCTTGATATACATGTAATGAGACTAACACAGTGTATGTAGACAGTGTCGCACACATAAAACATAACACAAAGTCACTGGGAGCAAAATTTGAATGGCTCATTGGTTCAGAGGCACTGCTCACAAACCCCATTCATAGCACAGGCAAAGACGTGTTGAGGATTTCCTTGACAGAGAAGCAACAAAGGCGGAGTGAGGTGAGAAGTCACCGACATGAACTCCGGTCTCTACAGGAAGTGACGGTTTACAGGGTTGATGCTGTCTATTGGAAATTTAAAAAGAAACACATCCTCCAGCACGACAGGATGCAAACAGGAAACTGTGAACTGTGGAGATTATTGCATTTTGTCTGTTGAAATATTTAGATTTTTATTTGGGACACAAAAATAATTCTTTAATATTGCATTGGAGCTCTACCATTCACATGTGAAAATAAGCAAAAGCAGAATCTGTTGACTTGCAGCCTCCAGAGAGTTTAAACCTTTCGCTGTCTCATCGAAGAACTTTCCTCTGGTCCGTTATCTTCTGCCTGCGTCCTGGTGAGGGCATCAGAAGTAACATGATTAAAACCACAAGTAGACACATTCAACTTGAAGATATCTCTCTGATGAGTATACAAGTGACTTATTAATGTAATATTCAGATAATACAATCAGAGAGATTTGGGAAAATCACCTTAATTACAATTTGCTCATCTTTAGCTTTTTAATTCTTTCTAGAGACCTCATCTCTCCCCTGTTTGACAACTTACAACTTAATCTACTTTGATTATTTATAAACGACTTAATTCAATTTACAGCTAAAGACTTCTCATGATAAAACATTTTATCAACTTACACACAGAGTTTGATAAGCGGTTGATGTCTGTGACACACTCAGAACAAATGTGATATGATGATAGTGAAGGTTGTGTGTTTCTACTCGTGAAGAAAGCCTTAATAAATGTTGGTGAACCATAAGTAAGTCTTTGGGTTGTGCGTGTTCTAATAAATCATCAGGTTTATAATTATGAATGAACCATCAGCAAAAATCAATCACTTATAGATGTTAGTAAATCATGGTCTGTCGTTTTAACTGCTAAGAAGCTTAAAGAGTTTCTAAAAGGATTTAATTTCAGATGCAGCTTTTGTTCAAGCTGTTTCCAAAATAAATCTAAGAGCTAAAAAGACGACTTTCATGAGGAGGATTTTCCACAATCTGATAACCAAAGAGTTGTTTTTATTAATGGCTTATAACTCTTCTATAACTTTTTTATGAAGACTTATCCCGGAAATACCATAATAATTATCTCAGAAAAACAGAGCTTTATTTGTTTGTCTTCACGTGAATGCAATACGCTTCCCTGCTCTTATATATTAGATAAGTAATATTTTGTATTTATAACAACTATTTCAACTTTATAAATAGCATCTTATGAGAAAGTGGTATAGACAATCTATCAGCAGTCACACAGTACTCACAGTGTGTTTGATTGTTCCGCATTTGTCCCATTTTCTAAGAAAAAGACAGATAATTAATTTCAGATTAAAAAACATCACAGTGTCCAGTACTGACCAAAAACAACTCCTGTGTTCCTTTGTGTCTGATTTACCTCCTGAGCACTTTTTCTTTGACTGACTTCTCTCGTAGAGCAGAATGGCGGCGACCAGGACGACCACCTCCACCAGGATGGCGATGAACGGCTTCAGAGGCTCCCACAGGGTGATGACCTGCAGCGGGGGTGGAGGAAGCAGATTTTACAATACAAGTACAACCGTGAAAACAAAATACTCAATTACAAGAAATGTACTGCATTCAAAATCTAAAACAGAAGCATAAAAGTATTGTAATTCAAATGATATTGTTATTCTAAGTATATGTACAAATATCCTCGTACTCCATCTATGTATTTTAAATAAATATTGGTAATATTTTAACACTTTGGGTCTCAAAGAATTATTTCAATAAACCCTTTTGAGAAGTGGCTCAAGTAAGATATTTGAATCATCATGAGTCAAAGTTAAATAGTGTTTATTATAACAGACTATTTCACGTTTTAAAGTTTAAATCTGACAAATACATGGAGTAAAAAGTGTTATAAACCTCTCTGAAATAAAGTGGGCTACAAGTATCAGTCGATATAATTTCCGAATGCTCAAGTCAAGTATAAGTACCTCAAGAGTACACCAAAGCCCGGTACTTTATTACATGTACGGAGTAACGTTCCCCGACTGACCTTCAGCTCCACGTGGCCCATCGTGGTGCCGAGGGCGTACACGGCTTCACAGTGATAGGAGCCGGAGTCGGCCTCGGTCAGGTTGTGAACCACCAGCTTGCTCGTCCAATCTTTGTCTTTGATTTCATACTGATGAGACTCTGCTGCATAAATGATCTGCTCCTATAGGACAAGAGCATCACACAGCTTGTTACCTATCAATCCACTGGGTGAGGTCATAAATAATGTAAACTTTATGTATAAAGAAATCACTTTTAGTTATTGTTATTATCAGATGGTTGATGTATCTGTGTGTAACAGAGCATCATCTCAGGGTTATGGTGGAGAAAATAAAGTTTTTAAATCCACCATAGGAAGAAATGCAGTGTAAGAAATTTATAAAAAATTACCAGTTTTTTAACTTATTTCCCCAGGATTCTTCCACATGGCAAAATTAAGAATGAACAAGGTGTTTCTTTCCTTTATTTACTAGTTAAAAACTAAATAAAACCAACATTTAAATGGTTCTTTGTTAAAGATATAAAACAAAACAGCTCCCTCACTTTATCCGTCCCGTTTGCTTTGTACCAGTTCCAGGAGAGGGGCTTTGGTTTGGTGGCCTCCATCTTACATACGACCACCACTGAATCCCCCACGTAGCTGACTATGGGCTTATCTCGCACCTCGCCCATCTGTGGAGCTGGGGAGAGAAAGAGATGAGAGAATGACGCTGCACCGTCCTCAATGGGAGATTTGATGCAGGTATTTACACTCATAGGAATCATTTGAGAAGGATGGGACTTGTACCTGCCAAAATAAAATCTACTTTTGCTTCATTTCCAAACACACATGAGTAATTTCCGAGGTTTTCTTCACTGACGATCCTGAACCTGTGAAGCACAGAACAGGTGACAGAGGTTTTACACCAAAATATATAACGTTTGATTCAGGATGAAACCTGCAGTAAAGTTATTGGTCTGTAGATTTTTCCACCCAAACACAGGAAGTACTTTCAGGAAGTACTCAAAGATTTGACTTGAGTTAAAGTATAAATAAATAGACAAAAATGTACTCAAGTAAAAGAAAAAAAAGAAAATTAACTTTTCAACTGAATTTAAAGTATTAAGTACTTCCTTTTGAATATACTTAAATAGTAAAGGTAAAGTACTTGCTGATGTACCCTGATCCCAAAAGCAAAGTACAGATATTTGCTTGCGTATGTAGTAGAGTAAAAGTAAAAAAGTACCCTAAAATACATTTGACTTACTTAAAGTAGAGATATATAAATAATGTACTCCAGTACAGTAATTATGAAATATTTCATCAGACACTGAACAAGTGAATAGACTTAAAAAATAAATACAAACTTCAAATTAAAAATAAATTGTCTGAATCTAATGGATAAAATGCTGAACCCACTCACACTCGTCTGAGATGATACTTCTCTTTCTCCAGCGGCACCGCGAGGCGACTGTTCTCGATTTCATCTCCACCTTTTCTCCAGACGCCGGTTACGTTTGGCAGATTGTTCAGGTTCCCGATCCAGACGCACTCCAGCTCCAGATCCACAGGGTTCTCCAGCTCCACCTTCTCAGTGTGACTGTCCCCTGGTTGGAGAGTGGAGGAAAGAGTCTGCTCACTTGGTTCATTCAGAGATGTGAGATGATATCTAACCTCACGTTGTTCACAAACCCTTACTTATATTTACACATCAGGCTGGCATCCAGGCGACAGGTTGCAGACATATCAAATGTTACATGGACACAATGGACTGATGCTTGAGGACAGTTACCTTCAAGGACAACACTTCTTACAGCTGTCGACAGAGGACTGATGGGAACCAGTGGTGGAGGCGTTGGGCCTGATGTCTCTGACAGAAACAGAAATAAAAAACGTGTAAAAAAACATAATCTTTAAATGTCGTAAAGGTCCAGTGTGTCCGATTTAGGTGAAAGGGATCTATTGCCAAACATTTATTATAAAAATAATAAATGTTTGGCAATCAATAGTGTGTTTTTAATTGTACAAACTGTTGTTTTCTTTTCCCTACAATGCTTCCTTTATATTTAAATACTCTATATTTACATCAGGAGAGGCCGCCATGTTGTTTACAGTAGCCCAGACTGGACAAACTAAACATCTTTGAGTTTTTATCACAACTGAGGGCTGCCACAGGTTCCCCTTCATGTCTGGAAGGGAAGGGTGAGGTGAGGGGTGTTCAGCTGCAACATGCAACTTCACCACTAGATGTCACTTAATCCTACACGCTGAACCTTTAATGAATGCATGATTTAAAACAACATGTTCAAACTAGCTGCTTGAGTTGTTTGAACATGGTGATTTCCTTCAGTGTTACTAAATTGATATTTAATTGTCGGTCTTTATACATAAAAGCTAACAGTGCATTGATAAGTAATTGCTCTTGGTGTTAAAGGAGAGTTTTTTCCTGTCCCATCATGATGTGAACGCTCTCTCAGAGGATTATGGGGAGAAATAAAATAAGAAAAGACAGAGACATCACATTTTCACCACCGGCAGCTTCACACTGAATGATGTTGAACATGATGGTGTGGAAATCCAGTGATATAATTTGTTTTCTTCTTCCCAAGGTTACAGAACATTTGGAGGAAAAAGCTTTGAACACAACAACATACACAGTCACAATGGAGCCCAGGTATCATTTACTTGTTTGGGTGGGTCTGCAGGAGATGAGAAGCAGGACGGTCTGAAAAAGGAGCTGCTTCCACGAGGTTGACATGATTATAATCCCTCTGTCCTCCTCCTCTGCCAGCGCCTCACTCACTGGGCCTCCTCTCTCTGCATCGTCTCACCACCCCTCCCCTCCTCCCTCAGTTGCACAAGTGACGCAGCCATGATGTGACTCTGCAGCCTGTGGGTGGCTGACTCCATCCATTATTGAAAGAGGCAGGGTCTATTTCTTGAGGCCGTGCTGCAGAGCGGCCGTGCATGGACAAACTGAAATAAACACAAGTGGACTTTAAATCGAAATGCTGCTTTGTGTGATGAGAATAACAGAATCCATCCCAGCCGGGTGTTTCCACTGCAGAGTCTGTGCAAGGTGCCCCCTCCGGTCACATGAGAGGACCTGGCAGCTGAAGGTCACATGAACCACCTGCCCCCATGAAAAAAACCAGTAGTGTGTAAATATGTAAGTGCTGCTATCATTGATTCATTTCTAGATCCAATTTACCTGTTGAGCATGTTCTAAAATCATTAACTCAATTTTAAGTTTATTTTAAGCAACAATATGACCAACCAGTCCCCTTAAATTCAATATATATATATATATATATATGTAGTGAAGACTTCAATATAATTCAATAAAAGGTATTAACTGTACTTTTGTCATAAAGAGCTTTCAAATGATCAAATCACAGAAAGAGGTTTGATTTGTGAGGACACAGTGAGTTTGACCTTTGACCAGCAAATCAAATGATTTCATTTTTTTTATGTGCAGCAATTCTCTCAAGGTGGACGTTATCTCACAACTACATAAGTAACTCAGTTCTCTTTCCAGCCCTGACAACAACCCCCATGTCCAATATTTATAATAACACTGAGTAAAACACCCACATGTAGGTCAAAGTGTAAAAGGCTCCACTGACATGCACGCCAGCGAATCAAGGTTATGTGAAATTGTTTTCTTCGGGCAGACGGTGTGCTCATACTCTCTGTAGCACAAGTTTAGTTATTTGTCCATTTCCTCTTCATCTCTTCATCCTCAGACGTTTCTTAATCAACAGTTCCTCTAACAAATCATCTCCTTCACCCCGTGTGTAAAGCTGTTGAGCTGGAATCCCTCTCAGCTGCAGCAGAGTTCAGGTGTCCGTGTGTGGTCCGTCCTGCTGCAGGACTCAGTTTCTTATGTAAGGAGATTAATTCATCATGTGCTACAGAGTCACACGAATATACTTCTGAACAGTGGGGGGGCATGTTACGCCTGTGCTCACAAACCTGTGGGATTCTTTAAAGGTTCCAACTAGCAGAGAAGGGCTGGAGGATACAGCAACAAATTATATCAAACTAAAAATTATGATATAGATAATTATCACAATAAATTTCACGTTATGTGTTTAAAGACGGATTTTCTTCTTCTGAGTGC
Organism: Pleuronectes platessa; assembly: GCF_947347685.1. Lineage (NCBI taxonomy): Eukaryota > Metazoa > Chordata > Actinopteri > Pleuronectiformes > Pleuronectidae > Pleuronectes > Pleuronectes platessa. The sequence continues at coordinate 25,198,793 of NC_070629.1, forward strand.
AGGTTGCGGCTTCAAACTTTTCTTTGTGAGCAGAGAATGAGAAACACTTAAAAATACTTTACAGATCAATAATGTGTTAAACCACCTCACTGCGTTTACACAATGTGCACACATTAGATCAATATGAATTGGGCTTGATGAGAATCACATTGTGATCATACTGATATTATTTTATTGCCCAGCCGTCTAAGAACCATGCAGTGAATTAGAATCTTTAGGAAAGTTTCAGGGTTGAGTGAGGAGAAGAAGCATACTTTTATAAATGTAATGGCTAAACAAGGAAGTCAAGAGGAGCAGCAGTGAAAGTATTATACTGCCATCCTGAGGGGGCAGTGACAATAACATTTACACAAAGAGAATATTAACTTTTTGGTGGAAAGCAACTACATACATTTACTTAAATACTACTGAGGTACTGTAAAGATTCAACGGATAGGAAATCCAAAATAACACACAAAACTACAACTGAAGAAAATAGCCTTTGTCAGTTCACGAAGATACTCTTTATTTTTTCGTAAAAATGCATTTCTAAAATCAAAATCTAAGAACAATGTCAGTTTAACATCTTGTCAATACAAATAGTGGTAAAAGGTTTAAGAATATAACTTTCTAAAAAATATTTTTCATTGAGTATGCATGAGAAAGAGCAGCAGTATTCCAGATATATTTGAGATTTATTTGTTGATTCTATTCTGAGAACCATGACATCCCAGCAGCTGATTCACTGCTGCTGAAGCTGCAGGCTGTTGATGAACACACTGTGCAGCTCGTTGATGTCGTCGCTGGCCTCTATAGGGATGCTCATCCTGCCTGGCGAGGACGAAAGGCTTTCATAGTAGGAGTCTCCCACCGCACCATGAGGGTGCTGAGGGGACAGGCGGCTGTGGTCCTGGGCCTGCAGCAGCCCGTGATGGAGGTGGAGGCAGTGTTCAGGCCTGGGGCTGTGGCAGGGGCTGTTTGACGGGCTATGGGGCATCAGGCAGGTCTGCAGGCAGCTGTTCTTCCGCATGGCCCCGTGCAGGTCCAGGCGAGCGATCAGTGGCTTTCCAATGTTGATGCTTTTGGTCCAATGGACAGGATCGTTGTCCATGGCTGGGTAGGTGCCCTGAAGGCACACGGTGAACACCAGCTCCTCCTGATGCACGAGAGGAGAAGAAGTAGTATCAATAAAAACAATGGGGTCATTGTTGATGTTATGTTAAATTTCATTAATGAGTAATTTTATCTACATGCTGTGAAGCTTTATGCAAACATTCAAGGCACCTGGAGGATAAATCCTGGTGAATTTGGTGATACCTTGACTTATCCTGTAGCGTCTGTAGTTTTATAAATTGAAATATCTCTACATCTACTACAAAGAATAGCAAAACAATTGTCACATAGATTTCATTTCCCTGAAAAGATGAATTCTCCAATATAAGTGTTCAAAAGGAAATATCTGCAAAATGAATGACATGCATCAGCATCTGATGTCCTGTGCTTGTGAGGAGTTTAGCATTTGTCTTTTATTTCTCTTTATTAATTCAGAACTAGAAATAATGTATAGTTGTATGCCTCCGTCAACCAGTGTAGTTTCTGTCTGCATCAATGTTTTGCAGATTCATGTAAGGTCACCGTGACCTTTGACCACTGAAATCTGATCAGCTCAACTGATCAAAAGTTGAAGGAAGTTGCTCCACCAGCGGATGATGCATCCGGCCACTGGCTATCGCCGGCCGGTCAGAGGGATGAACACAAACCTATTTCTGTTTGTGCAGACATTTTACTTTGAGAAAGCACCATACGCCTAAATATAATGCCGTCTCTTACCCTGAGCTTCTGCAGTGAGCTGAGTCTGGTGTAGAGACAGTGCTGCGGCAGGCTGCTTGACAGGAGGTAGATCCCCGTCTCCTCTGGAGTCTCTCTGTTCATCTCTTTAGGATCCACATCAAGGTCCTGCAGGGAGGAGAGGAAGCAGGTAGCATTACGTCTGAATCATAGCGAGGTCTAACTGACCCTACAAGTGGTGCGAACGTACTTTAAAGCTTTAGAACCTGTGTTCATGACAACATACTGACCTGTGAGAAGTCAGTGACGTGAGCCTGGCAGAAGGACATGTCCTCGGGCTTCTTAACGATGTGAGTGTAAATAACGAGCACGTTGGAGAACTCCGCAGCGAAGCCCAACTTGATCTGAGCCCCACAGTCAAAGTCGAGACTCATACTCTCAGGAAGCTCTGGAGAATTTCACAAAAACAGTCATTTCAAGAACTCAAAAAGTTCAAAAAGTTCAAAAACTGCTGTTTTCATAAGAGTCAATTGTATTTTTTAAATAAGTAATTTACTTTAAATGTTGAAAAAGGCACAATCTTTCTTTTTGGGGTTACACTCTGCTTTAAGCTGTAAGTATATAAACATTTAATTGATGGTAAAACACTATAATGTGTATGTGTAGTATTTGTCAACAGTCTTTAAATATTTGCTACGCTTCAAATGTCTAGGTCCGAAAAAAATCAGCAAACAACCAGAATTATTGTTTTCCTCTTCCCAGAAAAGATGTCTTCTTTTTTCTATATGCAAAGATTTAACAGCTGATCAAAGAGTGATAACATTGTGTTTCTCACACAATGTGGAAGAATATGTATAATGTGAGAGAGAGCGCTCCGTGCTAAGTCAACATTAAGCAGAGTCAACATTTGAATGTGCGTACTGACCCGAGCCGCTGTAAGCAAATAGAGGCTTCCCACGATTGTGATAACGTATTTTAAACAAATATGATAAAATGAAACTCACCGTGAGCCTTCGCCCACTGTCGGCTTTGAGCGTGAGCAAGATCAGCGCAGTCGCCGGGCAGAATAGGATCGGCCAGAGCTCTCCTCTCCGACAGGCTGCTGCGGATCTCCAGAGCCTGCTTCCCCTTCGTAGCATCAAACTGACCCATGTCTGGACAGAAACATTTACAGAACGTTTTTATTGTATTAAAAACCTCTTTAAGTATCCAATACTTCTAGCACATGAGTTGAACCTGGGTCCACCAAGAAGTATGTGCCACACTGTGAGAGGCTTGTTGTTTTAATTTAATTTACAAAGCCTTGAGACAAAAAGTGTCCTTATCCCAACTTTAATAGTCAGGGCATCTTACAGTCGTTTTTATCCATCTACTCTGCATTTAAAAGGAAACTCCATTAGCCCACAAGCACGCTGATACACTTTTGACATTAATAAGGCAAAGCTACATTTGGTTCAGTCTGCAGCCTTTATTCAGACATAAGCTGAAACACATCCTGTCACATGCAAGCACAGCACACTGGTTGTTTTATCTTATTTAAATCAGTTTTCTTCATGTTAGCCTGATAATCTTCTAAGTCGCAAATACATGTGTAGATGCAATTGAAGATTAAAGGTTCTGTTGATTACATGCTTTCTAACTCACATATTAAAACATATTGATCGTCTATAGTTGTACTTCATGTTGCAGTATGTAGTTTCTGTTCCTCACCCTCGGCGACTCTGTCCAGCACCACGGTGATCTTCTCATCGTCCAGCAGTCGCTTCTTTAAGAACTTGACAAACACACCGTTGGTGAAGCCACTGGAGCTCAGCTCAAAGGCTTCGGCATCCTGGCACCTGCACAGCAAAATGAGAAAAACAACATTTGATATTCTTTTAAAAGAAAAAGACAAATTGTTTTGTATTATAATTATTGTAATGATGTTTCAAACTTGCGTGGCGTATCCAAACACGATGTTGGCCGTGACCCTCAGGACAATGTTAGGAGCGATTTCGTCATAAATATTCCTGGAACATGAAGAAATCTATAAACTTCTGAGATCAAACCGAGGTGATAAATCTATAACAGCTCTATGATTACGTGGTTAGTCTGTTGATCGTTTTCTTCAATAATTGATTAATCTGCTGATCATTCTCTTAATTAACTGATTCATCTTTTCCTCAGTAAAGAGTGAGCACTCACCTTTTCCTGCACATGTCCATCAGGAAAACATTGAGGCCTGTCTCCTTCTCCTGCATCAGCTTCAGGATGCTCTGCACACACAAGCAGTTGGCCGATCTGTACGGGTTCGGTGCGTCTACCGGCACCATGAAACTGTTGCCATAGTTCTCATATCCATGACCAGCGTAGTACAGCAGACCTTCAGAGAGAGAGGGGGGGGGGGTCATTTCAATCCAGTACCTTGGTTACAGAAGAGGATTCTGGCTACATAGATGAAGGAAGAAAAGGTTTTACATGGATCTATGAACAAATCTAATAAGGCCTGAGAAGGAAATGGGGGTTAGGGTTGATTCTCAAGATTACATCCCATATTTCTATCATGTAATTAAAACCGTGGAATTTGTTTTTCTATGTTTGATGGGCAATGACAATCCAGGAGTTTAACGTTATGATGGACTCACAGTTATTTACAGTATACACTATGTGGATTCTTTATTTCTAAGCTTAGAAAAAAGTCAAATTTGGGGGTTAAATCCATTTCCTCAGTTTTCATATGTTCATCAGTCCTGCTGATTTATGAAGCTTTAATTCATATAATGTTTTGGGGTTGTGAATGTTTCTGGACACGTATCCCCTTCTAGAACCATCAGGAGGAAAGTAAAGAAGTCCCAACACACCATAGACTCCCTTGTGAAGAAGCAGCAGGAACTCGTCGACAGCGTTTCTCATCTCTGACTCCGTGAGGTCCAGCAGCGACACCACCTTGAAGTTCAGCTGCCGCAGGAGGTTGGTGAGGTCGTACACGTCCACCATGGGAGCCTTGAGCTGCGGGTGGTTCTTGTAGGAGAGGTTGCCGATCAGCAGGGCCACTTTGTCAGTCGCTGGGAGGAAGAAAACCAGTTCAAGTCAATCTATGGGAGAGAGAAACTCACACAATGCGGCAGTGAAAGGTCTCCAGTGTTTGCTGAAGCAGACAAGTACAGTTCACTGCAAAGTACAAATTCAAGAGAGAGGTGTCCAGCACTATTCTGGTTTAAATATTATAATAGATACATATATATATATGATACATTACTTTATATATGTAACACGAAATAGATGTATTCTAAGAATCATTTTCCACAGACTTTTTCACTGACCATTTAATAAAATCGGTTAAAGATCTTGGGTTGTATTTTTGTGTTTTGTCTCAGCCTAAAATTTCATGATATTTGATTTGTTTTCTATGTGACAGTGAAGAAGAAATTCCCCTTTAGCATAGAAACAACTTCCCATAGTAAACTGAACTACGTAAATTCACTACACACACAGGAAGGAAGTGGGTCACAGTGCGCTGACTACCACATATAGTGATATTTATAGCCACCTGACCTGTTTTAATACCTTTTTTTCATATAATCAGACCTTTATGAATATATACATTTTCCTTTTCTGTGGACACTTTGACAGAAAGATATTAATTTAACTCTATGGTATTTTTCTGCCAATATTCTGTTGTTGGGCTTCAGTTACTGTTTGTGTTAATTGATTAGAAAACAAGAACGCAAAAAGTCTCACATCCTTATTTTTTGAAAATATAAATCTACTAATAGTACCAGACACAAACAGCTCAGAGTAAAACTGCGATATGAAGCAAAACACAGTGATCACATTTTCCTTTTGTGTGAGAAACACTCTTACCATAAAGTTGGTCTGGAACACTGTTCAGGAAAAATTCACCAGAACCTGAAATCAACACACAACAAAATGATCGTTTAACAAGTGCATGTTTTTTGGATAGATATGTATAAATACTTGATGAGCACTTTTACACTCACCTCCTCCAATGGCATAGAAGTCATCTAGGAATTAAACATATGAATACGTCAGCATCACGTAAAATGAGCAGTTGGAGAAAAAAAGCCTCTTTTGATTAAGGAAAAGAAGATGAGAGAGAAGTTGAGCCTCACACCATCAGTGATTGAGATTCAGACCAGTGTTATTCTGTGTTTTTCTTCCTGTCAATGAATCCCATGAAAGGTCATCAGTGAGTTAATCTGTCTCTCAACATTTCCCCACTTCTCTAATCCATCTGTGGCAGCCTGAAGTCAATGGGTTCAAACCTTTTTTCTACTACTGGACACTGTAGCTTTTAGTATCTATTTTAGATAGATGTATTTTATTGATACCAGATTGTGAGATTATTGATAGTTTGTAGTTATTGTAAGACCGTAATGGACGTATAAGCCTCAATTTCATTATTGGTTTTGGTCTTTTCGTGGGATTTGTTGACAAAAAGGAACAAAACATAGAGAAAAGTAACAACCTTTAACTCTAACAGAATTAATTGAAAAAGACTCAAATTAGAAATCATGCATGTGACACCTCGAGATAAACCCTGTGAGCATTGTGCTTGTTAGTGCCTAACTAAAAGTTATGATTGACATTTGCATGCACCTTACACCAGCTCATTGTTATTCAATTAGCCATTTACTACCCAGGTCTTTCCACTCTACCTTCAGAGCACTCCATCGCCCCTGAAAACTGGACCGATATCCTCGGTGCTTTCAGCCGAGAACAGAGCAGATAATCACTCAGACATGAGGACAACAGAGCTGCTTGGATTGAGCTGTAACATAACACAGCGGTTCCACATACCTGTGGCAACGTCGACTTCATTGGTCCACATCCGCTCGGAGCTGCCGCTGCTGATCTCACAGCGATACCTGCCATTGTGATCCTGCATCACACGAGGAACCTGAAACGCACAGCGATCCGTCAGCGACTCAGTGAACCGCACGGAACTGGAATGTCTCCTAACAAAACAGGTTGTGTCTTTTAAGGTCTGACACAATGAAACCGTTTTTTTTTTTTGCAATATGGACAATATGAAAACATATCCTCACCGTGAGCTTCCTCTTTGTGGCGTTGAGGATCGGAACTCCATTTCTGTGCCACTGGTATCGAGGGATCGGCCGCCCCACGGCTCCACACTCCAGCTGGAGGGTTTCCCCCACATGCAGCTGCTGGGACTGAGGCTGGATCACCAGCTTCAGCCGACCCTCCAGGGATTGATAACTCTGCCCTGGTGCTGGAGGGAGAGGGAGACATCATTGTGTGTGTGTGTCTACAGAAGTAAACATCTCTGGCAGTCACAAAGCCAAACATCAACTGTCACAGACTCAAACTGGAACTATCTTACCATAAGGCAGGGTGACACTCAGGACGTCCACCTGGGCCCACTGGCTGAACTCAAAGGTATCTCCACAGTTGACCCTGCAGATGTAAAAGCCAGCGTCCTTCAGATGGACCGGACTTATCACAAGGTCTGGAGAGAAGCTGTTTGGCACCTGACATTGTGAAAATGTGAATCATATTTACCATATAGAGATCAGGGATACTGGTGTACGGCAAGGACACAATACAAAAGAACCTTATCCTTAAGATAATGATTAATCCTGCATGAGCCCCAGTTTACAATGACTTTACTTCTAGAATGATTCAGACAGCATCGCGTTCAACAACCTCTCTTCTTTTCAACCCTCCACTGTGTGTGTGTGTGTGTGTGTGTGTGTGTGTGTGTGTGTGTGTGTGTGTGTGTGTGTGTGTGTGTGTGTGTGTGTGTGTGTGTGTGCATGTCTCTCACCTCTTCCTTACTCTTGAACCACTGGTACTGTACTGGAGCTTTGCCCACAGCGTGACAGATGAGCCGCAGATTGTGTCCCGATGTAAGAGCCAGTGACTGGGGCTGGATGAGAATCTGCAAGGCTGACCATTAAAAGAGACTTTCAAACAAATCGCTGTGCCAATAATTAAAATAACACATTTTGAAATTCAACCACTCCTGAATGCTTGGTGATGAAATTCAAACACCACAGACTTTATTTCACTAAGATATTTGAGAACTTCCAATCTAAAGAATTAAGCCCCTAATTCAAAAACTAAGATTCAAGATTCAAAATTCAGATCTGAACATGTGGCCCTTTAGGAAAGGCAATAGCCGGATAACATCGAATATAATTTATATATTCTGTAAATGACTCATGGATTCTCTTTTAATCTAATAACACAACACAGAGAAAAAAAAAATCTGCCTGACAACACAATACCAGACCTATTGGTTGTTCTGCTCTACCTGATGGTTTCAGGCATTGCACAGCCTCTGAGTTGCCCAGAGTCTGGAGGTAGTCCATCAGCTGACCCGTGGTGCAGCCTCGCTCTCCCATCAGCCTCAGCAGCATGCGGCTGGGGCTGCCCTCCAGCTCCAGCACCTTCAGGGAGCACATCTCCATGTCGTCAGGGCTGGGGGGGGACAAGGTGTTTCAGATACGAGAAGCTCAATCAACTCAGGCCGTCAGTAAAGACGAATACACACTTTAAACACAACGCAGATACTGATACAAACACGTAGCTTAATAACGATGAGTGTAAAGATATAGTTTAGACAAATTTTGATTTATTTCTTGATCAAAATCTTGTTTAAAAACCTGTAATTAGGCTTTTAAAAAAAAGTTCTATTCTACAAATACCTTAAAACGGTTTCCAGAAAACATTTGTCATCTTCTGCCATTTACTATTATGAAACCTGATGGTGCACAACTGTTCCTGGTCTCTCTCTCTCTCTCTCTCTCCTTCTCCTCAACTTCCCCCCTCTCTATCTTTCTCTCTCTCTCTCTATCTCCCTCTCCTCAACCTCCCCCCTCTCTCTCTCCTCTCCCTCTCCTCAACCCTCTCTCTCTTTCTCTCTCCCTCTCCTCAACCTCCCCCTCTCTCTTTCTCTCTCCCTCTCCCTCTCCTCAACCTCCCCCTCTCTCTCCCTCCTCTCTCTCCCCCACAGTGTCTCATTTCCATCGCACCTGACTCTGAGGCGCCTCTCGACGCCCACGATCTCTCCGAGCCGCCGCCATCCCCGGTCGCAGGACTTGTCCAACACGTCACACAGCTTCTTCACCAGCGCCTCCCTCAGCAGGTGGATCTTCGTGGATCTGTCCGAGGAGTCCGACATGATGACCGACAGCTGGGGGAGGTCACCATCAGAACCGGAGGCTCGCGCGTGTCTCGCCGCAAAACAGCCTCAACTTTCAAACATCCGAAAAAGTTTTACTTCCTGGAACGAAGCGACCCAGACACGCCCACTGCGCCCGGGCCAAAGGGGAGACGTGCGTCAAGATGATTCACTGTAGGTGAACTTTAAAGGGATAGTTCACACAAAACTTTAAGATACACACATTATCTACTCACCTCGCTGTTAATGTGGCAGTTTCGAGTCACAGGAGCAGCATGGAGGCATGTTTTGGTTTTATTTGTTTGAAGAAGTGGTCACCAGTTACCAGCTAAGTGGATTCTGCTGCAACGCAGTTTTACCCCTGAAACTCTAAAAGTGTTTTTTCATACTCCAATGCTCCATCGGCAGAGTGGTGAGTAGATAAGGATTATGACTTTCCTTGTGTTGGCTAGTCCTGTTGAAGTGAGACATCTTGTCTCGGCTGCACTCTTTGGCTGTTTCTCAAGTGACAAATAGTGACGTCAAAAGAAACCCCTCCCCTTTCCATGACTCCTCTTCCTCACATGAACAGCTGAGCCCCAGACTCACCTGTGCTCACGTGAGAGGAGGGGTGAGGAGGTATTCAGGTCTGAGGAGGTGGTCAGGTCTGAGGAGGTGCTCAGTTGAGAGGAGGTATTCAGGTCTGAGGAGGTGCTCAGTTGAGAGGAGGTGTTCAGGTCTGAGGAGGTCTGAGGAGGTGGTCAGGTCTGAGGAGGTGCTCAGTTGAGAGGAGGTATTCAGGTCTGAGGAGGTGCTCAGTTGAGAGGAGGTATTCAGGTCTGAGGAGGTCTGAGAAGGTGGTCAGGTCTGAGGAGGTGCTCAGTTGAGAGGAGGTATTCAGGTCTGAGGAGGTCTGAGGAGGTGGTCAGGTCTGAGGAGGTGCTCAGTTGAGAGGAGGTGTTCAGGTCTGAGGAGGTCTGAGGAGGTGGTCAGGTCTGAGGAGGTGCTCAGTCGAGAGGAGGTGTTCAGGTCTGAGGAGGTCACAGTGACTGAAGGATTCTACTTTTCCTCCTGTGGATGTGTCGACAGCAGCTAAATGTAGGAGAAGAGTTTGACACCCGTCTTAAACTGCTGTGAGGTGAGTGATCTCTACAGGTTCTCATTTCTATTTCATCTATTCTAATTTTGTCAAATACATTTTACTGTCCTTGCAGTCAACTAATTATATTCTCATGAAATAACTGTGAAGTTTTAATTTCATTTCGGTGTGTGTGTGTGTGTGTGTGTGTGCACGCAGGTCAGTGTAGATATAATATATAGGTATGCATATGTAGGTCACAGGATGTAATAAAATACTTTATGCTTAGTTCAATGTACTTGAAGGGTTCTGACAGACGATAAATTAAATAATAACTGTCACTTTAAAAGTTCTACATCTGCAGGTTTCATCACGTTTCTCCAATCTAAGATATCATATATTTAATTAGAATTTACAAAACAAAAATACAAAATTTAATTAAATCAGACTTCAGCCTCCTTATAGAGATTGCACTGCAGTTCTACAGCTGATCCACGACTAATGAATGTATGAACCAATCAGTAATCTGCAGACTGCTCACTCTGAGGTAATCCATACATTCTCATCGAGTCCAAATACCTGCAGCGGACTTTGAGCAGTTGAGCGTCTTACAGCAGAGAAGCTGAATGTCGTCATTCTCTTGCCAAACACAACTGACCCGTTCTGACCCATTCTGGTCAATCCATTTTCTTTTGGAAAGCAACAGCTCCAGTCTGACCTCTCACCTCTCATGAGTCTGTGTTCACTCGAACCCTCTGACGCTCCCTGTGTCTCCTCTCAGGTTCTTTCTATGATGAAACCCACTGACAGGATCGTAAGCTGCTGACAGTCACATCATAAACGTTCATGTTGACTCATCATGATTTCTGATAGTAAATCATGTTCCACCAGCATGGGATCGCAGCTGGCCTGTATGTGTTGGCTACAAAATGAACAAATGATCATTGGTTGTGTTTGTTGTTCTTTCACGCCGCGTGCCCTTGTGTCAGGTAAAAACAAGACGCAGGCGAGCCACGGGTTCACGTCACCTCGTTGACCTCGTGCTGTGATGTCACTTTGTGTTGCAGGGCGCAGGACGTGAGACAGGATGAGGACAGATCTCAGGTTGGCTCTGCTCTTGCTGCTGTCTGCAGCTGTTGAGTCCAACAGTAAGTTCAAAGGCGTGAATGACACTATTTATATATCCACAAGATTGCTACAAATTGTATATTAAATCTACAAAATACTTTTTAAATTTTGTATTTATCCCAGTTTTTAAATTTGTTTATGTGCTTCCAGTGTTTAACATTCATTTATAGATAAAAACTTCTTAGAATGTTTTTTTCTTTTGGCCACAAAGAGTTCCATTGAAAAAAAGTAAAGGCAAAGTTTAGGTGTGTTTGCATGTGACACATGAAAAAACATGATGAGACAGAAATGCAGAGGAGCCGTGCAAATGGTAAATATTTGAAATTTGCAAAATTCCCTTTTGCCTCCCTCACCCTGGTTGGACAAATAAATCAGACACGTGTCTTTAAACCTGGGTAAATAAAACCAAACCTGTCTGCTTTGTTCCATCCTGCTGAAGGTCAGCATGTGATCGAACCAGCCCTTTACCATGTTTATGTCTAAATCATAGAGTCACCGTGCTTTTTGTTTTTTATCGTGTCACTCCTAGGGAGCTGATGCTTGTTTGTCGCATGTGTTGTCAGTCATGTCTCCACCAGGGAAACCAGTCCTCCTCGGCTGCAGGTCACCTGAGAAGGAGACATTTACCTGCTGGTGGGAGCCGGGCTCTGGAGGCGGGCTGCCGACTACGCATCGCTTCTTCTATGAGAGAGAAAGGTCGGTCATGTCTCCAGGCTTTGTGCCGTTTGGATTTCATATTAATTTGAAGATTTGTTTTTTTGACATTTTCCACAGCAGCAACACAAGGAAAGGTGAGAGAGAGGAGAACAACAGAGGTTCCGAGCTGGAATCCAACCAGGATTTTATTGACAGTATAGTAGTGTGCACATTAACTAGTGGTGACCCAGTAAATATCACGCAGGTTTATCGCCCATGCTGAGCGGCAGTAAAACTGCTGATGCTATAAAAGAGCCGGTGGAAAACTACCAGCAGCTTTGTTCACACACTTGTGCTCAGTCAGCTGTGCACGATTCTTTTGTTGCTGTGGAAGTGAACCTGCACACTTCAAACACTTCACCCATGTGACCCCCACCAGACCCGGCCTGAGGGCAAAAGACCAACACTCACGGTGAAAGACATTTTGAGGACGACAATGTACGACTGTTGTTTCATTACTTTGGTCCAGACAAAAACATCTGAATTACTTTTGGATTTGAAATTGTCATTCCCCCCAAATATCTATGTATAAAATAACATAACCTTTATCCTCCCAGTATGCAGTACCTGCTAATCACCAGCATGTCAGTGTCAGCAGTTACCTGTGCCAGAGTACCGCCTCACAGAACCACTCATGGCTAATTGATAATTGGTCTTATTAATACATAAAAATTAAAATAAAGTTTAGTTACATCTCTATGAAAGATGCACTTGTCAGCCCTGAGCTGTGTTCCTCCACGTCCTGGTCAGTGAAGGACTCGTTTTGTCTCCCTACAGACTGGAGGGAACACACGAGTGTCCTGACTACCTCTCTGCAGGGAAGAACTCCTGCTTCTTTGACAAGGGCCACACCTCCATCTGGGTGGATTATTATCTGACAGTCGTGGCCTCCAATGCATTAGGGAACGCCACTTCAGACCCCTTTAAGATCGATGTCATGGAGATTGGTAAGTAGCGAAGATTTCAGTTCATCTACTTTCTTCTTGTCATACCCTGAGTTGCTCCTTTGGGTTTTTTTCCTGCGATATTATGAAAACATAGAATATTACCTCCCTGTGATTCTTAGATTATTTTACACTACAGAATCAAGGCTGACATCATAGCTGATGTCACAGCATGAGCAGTCTCATGATGCATTCCTCCACCAAGGCCCAGTAGTCCCCTCACATTAAATCAAGCTGCACCAAACTGCACACATTCATATATAGCAGGTCCTTAAATGTGCCTGATTTTTTTTCATCAAGATCCATTAATTCTTCACTGGGAAAACCGTGAAAATTTCAAAAAGAAAATGCTGTGTCTCGTTATTCTAAAGTGATCCAAAACAGATTCCTGCCCCCGGATCTGCACCAAGATTGAACGGCTTCTTTCCTGACTCGTATCACAAACTTCCAGCCAAGTTTTGCAGTAAATCCATCCAATAGTTACTTTGTAATCTTGCTTACAATCAAACCAACAGACAAATGGACAGGGGTGAAAACATAAGGCCTTGGCGGAGGTGAGAAGAGGGTGAAGGCTACGAAGTCGAGAGCGTTTGTCAATAAAATCGAAGGACAAACAAAGAAAGACATGGAGACAGATTACTGGAGGATAATGGAGAATCAGTGCTGAGCTAATCGGTGTCTTATGTCAGTGAGACACTTTGAACTATTGATCACCACTCGGTGTGTGTGTTTGTTAGAGTAGAAGTTAAAACTTAAAAGTATCTGCTTCAAATGGAGCTAATTATTGGCACAGTTGTATTTGTAGTGAAGTTTTTCTTCTGCTTAGTAAGGAATGGAAAAATACTGACGGACAGACGAGGCACAAATAAAACCCGAACAGAATGAGGTGGAACTGGTTTGTGCCTGGTGTAAACCTTGGGTACAGTCTTGGATCAGAGTTCAGACCTTTTGTTTGGTTATAGGGGATCTTGGACATGTGCTGTATGTACAGTACATTTGGAAAGTGAGTCTAGTAAGAAAAGAGTAACTGCAGGGAGAGGGATCTAAACTTACTCTGAAACCAATATTTAAATCCCCAGTTGTTTTGTCTGGGCTCCTAAAAACCAACGTCAGGACTGAAATGTCTTCAAAAACGATCGGATGGATTGATATAACTCTAAATGACTTCTGTGACCCTTTGACCTTTCCTGCGACACAAACAACAGCTCAGGCTATATTTTCTTTCCATGCAGACTCTGCTCTGGTTGTTAAATGATACTGGTTAATTATGTTATATCAGATAGTTTTCTGTTATTAACAATGGAAAATAAGATTTATGCAACTTTTCCCTTTTGTAATAAGCTCAAAATAAGCTGTAGTTTCAAATGTTTGGGTTGATTTGCCTTATTTGACTGTGCACATGCTGTGATGTGAGATTTAGCATGCTCACCTGTGCAGCCTTCAGCAGCATGTTAGTGTGCCGATATGAGCATTTAGCTCAAAGCACTGCTGTGCACTGTCTCGCTGTGTCCCCTCTTGACAGTGATGCCCGACGCTCCTGGAAACATCAGCCTGCAGGTGATGAAGAGGGAGGACCACCCGTATCTCCACGTCCGGTGGGAGAGGCCCCAAAACACAGACACCGAGTCAGGATGGGTCACCATTAAATATGAACTCAGATTTAAACAAGAGGACGGCAACGAGTGGAAGGTGAGAAACACGCCACGTGGTTTTTGTTTTGTGCAGGAAAGAACAACAAGAGCGTGTGTGTATGTGTTTACACAATACGATCATTGTCATTCTAATGTTTATTTGAATTAATCCTGACTTGTGGGTCTAGTTTGTTCACATCAGTTAAGTTTGTATAAGCAACAGAAGCGTGAGCGTGTGTTTGAAGAAATCAGCTATAATAATAATAATAATACTGAAATGATGTGACTGGTCTCTGACTTTGTTGTGGAGCCGCCGTCTTGCCCATCTTTTTATACAGTCTGTTGGCCCAACATTGGTACAAGGTGAACATTGGATGTTCTATCTTTCTCCAGGAGTACGCGTCAGGAACACAAACACAATTCAACCTGTACAACATCGATCCCGGGCTGACGTACGTGGTTCAGGTTCGCTGCAGGTTAGACCACAGCCTCTGGAGCGAGTGGAGCAACTCTACCTCGGTGGAAACCTTTAACTGTACGTCTCAGACCTAATTCTGGCTTTTTACAGCAAACAAGGCAACTGATACTAACCATCAATAGAAAAACATATATTCCATTCTTTTCTTGTGTAGATCGTCAGAGGGAGAAACCCCGCTGGATATTGCTCTCCAGCCTCTCTACAGTTCCGTTTCTAACACTGTGTGTCTTGGTCATGAAGAGGAAATAGTATGTATCTCCTGCAAAGAAGTCTTTTATGTGAAATCAGGGTGATGAGGATAATCTGACTCTCTTTCTTTGTTCCTCAGTGTGAAGCAGTGTCTTCTGCCTCCTGTTCCTGGTCCAAAGATACGAGGAATTGACGTTCAGCTTCTCAAGGTAACACTGCAACCTTACTTCTTAACCTTCACATCCAGAATCTAGACCCTGGAAAGTCGTTACTTTACGGGAAAGAAAGTCATGATTTTACAAGATGGAAGTCGTAATTTTACGCTATGTGTCAATGTTAGTATAAGAAGATAAGTCTGTTACCTTTATTAAAATGAGCATCTTGTTAAGTTATACTTCACAAATAATGACATACATGACCATTTGGCTCATCAATACCACATTATCTGGGATAAAGTTGTAATACTATGACTTTTATCTCAATTACAACATTATTCTCAAAATGGCCAAATTACTCTGCTGTCTGTTAACAATCTGCTGAATGCCCCCTGACTAATTCTTCCAGAGCGGACGATCTGAAGATGTCAACAACGCCCTGATCATCAACCAGACCTTTCCTTCTGTGTCGGCCTGGAAGGACGAGAGCGAGGACTATTTAATCGTGTCTGATGACGTGTGTCTGCCCGACTCGCCCAGCTCTCCAAAAAGAAAGAAAAGCTTGAGTATTGCTGCCGGCCTCCTCTTAGACTTTGAAAGCCACTGCCAGGAGCTGTCCCCGAGCCAAATGGACAGGGAGAAGGCCGAGGAAAGAAAGAATGAAATAAATAACTTTACAAACAGCCATTGGTCTCTCTCGGGAGCAGGTCTATTTCAAAAGGAGACACTGCAAGAGGCCGCAGATCAGAGGTGGTCGAGCCGCGACCCTGCTGAGAGCAGTGTCCAGCTTCTCTCAATCTGCGGTTACGTGGATATTCACAGACATAAGAACCCGCAGGAGGTGGATGTGAGCGAGGTGGACTACACCAGAGTGAAGGAGGTGAACGGTGACAATATTCTCCTCCCCCATAAAGACAGAGTCCATGGCTGTGTGGATGTTCAGACGCGAGAGGAGAACATACCAGAGGACTACAGCAGGGTGGAGGAGGTGGTCGGAGACAATCAGCTCCTCCTGCAGAGACAAAGCGCCTCCTCTGACTCCTGGGAGAAGAGTGACCGCTACACAGTGTTCACCAACAAGAAGCCGAGGTATCCTCATGAACCTGGAGCCGGTGTAACTAAAGTGGGCCCAGAACTAATCGTTGGTGAATATGTTGATACTTTCCCAACACCGCCTTTAATGTAAAGTGTAATTTCACAAGAAATGTCCAAAATAAAAAAAGACAGATGATCCAAGTGACAATTAAATGAGCCATATTCTGCTCATAATCAGGTTCATAGTTTACGTTATTACTTGAAAAGGTTTACAAGCTCTAATGTTAAAAAACAACACATCACTTTCCTCAGACTGTCCATTGCTGCACCTCCTCTTTGCACCTCCTCTTTTCACCCCCTCTCTGAAACACTTGATTTCAGCTCCTGTCTCTTTAAGGCCTCCTGATTAAACCAAGTCTGCTCTGATTGGTCAGCTGGCCCAGTGTTTTGATTGGTCGTGGTCACCAGAGGAAGAACCATGCTAACTTGGATGATCCCCTGTTAACGTGTGGTTCAAAGTGAATATATAATAATACATTGTGTCAACTATCAAATGCAGATATTCACGGTTTCTTGAGGATGAATTTTTGACCATCCTCACACTTTAGTGTATATGCCACAATAATTCTGTATATGATATCTGTACAGGAGAATAGAGCCGGTCTAATTCCACAGATACTCCCTTCGCTCTCTAAGCAGTACCCAAGCTAATTCAGTTTAAGTTACACTGAAAAGTTGTTAGCAGGAAATTATGATTCATTTCGGAAAGAAATGGAGAATCATCGCACGATTAGTTGTTGGTTAAAATGTTATTTAATGCCTTTGCTGCTTTTAGGTTTTGCATGACACAGAACGCAACTGATGACTTCTTTAGTAAACACATATTTAAGTGAGGAATTCAAAAACCGAAGTCCTTGACTTTGAGACCAAAATCATTTTGGAATGAAACATTTCACATGTGAAGCCAACAAAGGAACCTTTAACTTACATTGTACAAAAGTATTTAAAGACAATCTATTTTTTGAAATGATTTATTTAGGGAGTGAGATCATTCAAATATTAAACATCTTATGATTTGTTTGTTTCATGGAAACAAAGACGGCAGACTCAGCTTTGTCAAACATTTGTTTTGTGCAGTTTCAGCTTTGTGTCTGGTCTCGTGTGGCACTTTGCAAAGAGCAGTGATTCTTTTGGCCTCAGGTTAATGACAGACGCTTTAAGAATCAGAAGCATGTCTGCGTCACGGCTCTATTAATGAACTGAAGCCGTAAAAAAATTATCCCATGAAAATAAATTATTTTCTTTAATCGAAATAAAGAAATGTCAGGAATAACTGAATATACTAAATTCAGATCAAAATTCAGTTAAACATTGACAAATAATAATATAATTAAAAATCAAACCAATTTTTTGTTAAACTTTCATAATTTGTCATCAGTGCATCAAGACACAAACATCTTTGACACCTCATGTCCACTGGGTCTGAACCAAATCCCACAAGATTCACTGAGGTTCTTTGTCTGCACTTAAGACTCTTTTTTTTCTCCATATCAGACATTGAATCACTTTGACACAAATAAAATGTTAATATTAGTAATTTCGACTTTCATAAGTAATGATCAGATTATCAGAAGTGAATCTTCAGCTCAATGAAATCTTAATTCGGACTTGAGTTCCCCTTTCAAATGTGGTAATTTATTGCTTGTTGAAGGTGATTGTCAGTGAGCAATTTCAATGACTGTAAAGTTGTCTTTTTACCATGGGACTCAACCACAAACAGGCAGATTTTCCTATTAAAAGAGCTTAATTCCTGGCAGCCCAACATATTGTGCATTGTACCTACTGTATACCGACAAAAACACACTCTCTACTATGTAGTGCAGTCTCCTTTTAACAACTATTTTCTCACGTCATTTTTTTCAAGGAAAATTAATAACAAAGTTCAATTTCTAACTAAAAACTCAACCTAGTTGTGCAACGGTGGCCTGGAGGTGTCAGACTGGGCTCAAATAAGGATCAATGAGATCTAGTGAAATGATGTTGAGAACTAATTCATACTAACAAAACTGAAAGTAACAACACTGAGTGCAACATGGAAGTTATACAGGACCACAAGCTGTGTCACAAACCCACACACCACAGCAGTTAGTGACAGGTTTGACACATGCTGTGTGTCCATGTTTGAAAAGTGACAAAACAATGTACACTCACTTATTTAAAGATTCTCCCAAAAGCAAATACAAGAAATTAAAGTGTCAAGCGTTTCATGTGTGGTTACTTTGAGTGCTTGGTTTCTAATTGTTTTTTTAATCTGCTCTATATTCACAAACTTAAATTCCCTGAGGTGTATTTTCCTGCAGTTTTACAGAGGGATATAAACAAAGCATAATTTCACAAATAATAAATCTCACTGATCCATATTTCAGCCTGTACAAGATGCAGACCCGAGCCCGGCTGCAGAGCATCTGTGGATGTCCTCCTTCCTCTCTCACATCGTCTCCACTTATTTCTCTAGTGTTCCTGTCGATTAACTTAAGGTAGTTCATAAAGAATCAAAAGCTGCAACACAATGGCTAAAACAAAGTGATCACTGATTATTCCTTAGGCTGTTCATATTCTACACACATAATTCATATTGTGGGATATTTTTCAAGTGACAGCTTTGGTCCTAGTGTCTCAGTGGTTCATTTCCAGTTTAGAAACACCCTCACACACACACATCTTTTATATACACAGATTTGCCCATTTGTCTTAAACTCAAACACAAAAATATTACTCTAGTCATTAAGAAAAAAATAAACAAGATTCAATGCCAATATTAGCAAAATTATAAATTTCCTGACAAGTCCCTCAGGTTGAGCTCTGCTGCAGCAGACGTTTCATGTGCTGCAGTTATTCTGAATGGGAAATTTAGTCCATCCTCGTTTATTCTTTGCTGGTGATCAGCACGTGTGGGTTCTCTTTTCTCTTTTTAGGCACAGAGGGTTTCACCACTGTCAACTCTTCACATCTTCTTCAGGGTTTTCTGTACATTCACTGTCCAAACACAAGGAGCTGAGCTGCTCCTCAAAGTTCAAATATTTGTGGTTGTACTCCTTCTGCAACATCTTCTTCCAAATCGTTACTGGAGGAAGAAAAATACAAGATTATTATTTAATTTGTATTCAACTATAAATGCTGAACTTGTGGTATCAACCGATTCTTGTCTTATTGAACTATTTGATCAAATCACACAATGTAATCGTTCTCTTGGTTTTATGTCCTGGGATCACATTGTATAACCAGTAACTCACTGTATTCTGGGTCCTCTGGATGTGTTCTCTCAGGACTGGGCTCAGCCTCCCCAGCCATGCTGCTGATCTGCAGCTCTTCCTCACTGTTCGCTGCCTGTTCGGCCTCGGCCTGGTCGCTCTGCTCCAGACTTGAAACCATCACCTCATAAGCTCTCCGGGCCTCAGACGACAACTCGATCATCTTGTGGTAGTGGTCCTGCAGGAAAGACAAACCATATCCATATATTTAATTCATCAAAGCTTAATTCATGTTACATCAATTTTTTATAGTGATTTGTGTGAATTAAACCTGACCTGTGCACCATCATAGTTGAAGATGCCCACCAGGCTGACTGGCACCGCCTTGTTGACGCAGCGACCCAAAGCTTTCCTGGAGAGCCCAAACACAAAGGGAACCCCCTGCTCACGACACGTGTCGATGATGTTGTGCAGCGCCTCGTCCAGGCCGCCTGTGGAAGGTGACAGTTGAGCTCCCAGGTTTAAACTTTGTAAGAGCTCAATTTGAAAACTAGTCCTGTTCTTGATAAATGTATAGCTCTCACAATATTTGCTTTGATCAAACTCTGTGAGACTCTTAACCACGAGGACACAATACCTTTGGCTTGGATGCGTTCACAGTTTGGGGAGATGACGACGCATTTGACCTTCCTGAGCTTGAGGTGCTTCAGGACCTCCCGGAGCCCCATCACGATGCGTCTCTTCATGCGGGCCTTCATCGGGTCCTTCTGGTACAGGCGGTCCTGGAACCGGACCAGCTCCTTCAGCAGCGTCGTCACACACTCATCCACATCTTTGCTCAGCATCTGGCTGCAGTAGCTGCCACAAACGATAAAGATTTCAATCAACACGTGGGTCAACACAATGAATACACAATGAACACACGACAAAGATTTAAACTTGAACCAGGGTAAGGATGCTTCTACAGTCTTACTCTCTGAACTTCCTGCTGTGGATTTTGGGCCGACTGACTGCGCAGGGCACAGGTGAGGTGGTTTGCTGCTCGACTGTTTCCTCCTTTTCATTCTCCTCTTCACATTCGCTCACCACCAGGTTTGTGCCAATCAATTCAGACTGATCGTCCAGATCCTCTGTAGGACTCCCGACCTCATCTGAGATTTTAGAAGCACAAAATACATTCAAAATCAACGATTTACTTAATCTACTTGCAGCTGTGATAACCATAGGACTTGATTATGTCCCGTTTTTTTCACCCGCTTGCTCTGACCTGTGATGTTTATGTCGCACTGCTCTTCATCTGCATCAGTAACAGGTTTGAGCTCATCCTCAGAAACCAGACCTCTCTCCTCCAGCAGACGCTTGTGCTTCCTCTCCTCCCTTTCCTTCAAAATGACCTGATGACACAGAAACATGATGATAAAAGGTTGATCTGCTGAAATACATTTCTATAAAATGTAACCCATCTGTGTTTGTTTTGAGGTGAGTGGACTAACCTTTTTGAGAGGAGTGGGTTTCTTGGCTTTGGGCACCTCTCTCTGCTTTCCTTTCTTCACCAGTGGGCAGGTGGAGTCCAGAGGATTGTGTGCGACCTGACCCTGCTGCCAGGGCGGCTTCTTCTGGATGGACCCCTGCTTCTGGACAACAGGTAGTCCCCCGCCAACTTTAAAAAGAACGTTTTAAAAGAAACTTATTCATGGCTTAATTTTAAATATTGTATCAACAGATCTAGATCTGCAAGTATGTCTTACTGAATTATGATCATCAAGATCAAGACAAATGAAGAATTCATCGATGACCCACCTGAGAGAATGACAGGTTTGGCATCTTGCTTGGCTTTTTGAGATTGCTGCTTCTTTTCCAGGGCGGCCAACATGTTCCCGATGTCCAGCTGAACAGGAACTTTGCTTTTCTTCCCAGACACCTTTTCAGTTGTTTTAGAAAATCCAAAAAACAATAACAGGAGTAAATAACAGGCTTTCCCTGGATGATATTAAAGGACAAATGAATCGAATGGAAGCTTAAATAACTAACCTGTCCTTTCTTAGTGGTCTCTGTGGACTGAGTCTTTGCTGTATTAGACTTTTCCTTGTTCTGGTCAGCAGCCAGGTGCTGACCTCCAATTCTTTGGTTTTCCTTAACAAAGGGAACATAGATTTAGCAAATTAAACTCCATCTAAAATATTTTAATGACAATCCATTGACTCCACATGAAGAAATGTGTAAGCTCCACCCCCATTATAACCACACAATATTATAACTTATATGTGAAAACATCTCAAAAGGATAAATATACCTCG
Organism: Pleuronectes platessa; assembly: GCF_947347685.1. Taxonomy (NCBI): domain Eukaryota; kingdom Metazoa; phylum Chordata; class Actinopteri; order Pleuronectiformes; family Pleuronectidae; genus Pleuronectes; species Pleuronectes platessa. Next base: position 25,220,568 of record NC_070629.1, read on the forward strand.
TTGCATAGCTTAGCTGCATTGCTGCTGCTTAAGAATCTGTCGGTCCGAGTCAGAGCAGGAGTCAAACCTGGAAACTCCTCTTCATCCTGACAAGACAAAGAAAAATCATCTTCCATCCAATATTTAATATTAATCTCCATTTAGTTTAAAATAACTGTATTCACCTCAAACTTTGGAGGCTCCTGATAAATTGTAAGCTCTTCAAACTCCACTTCTTCCTCTTCATCAGCACCTTTAGCTCTCTTCTTCTTTTTCTTGCGCCTCTTCTTCCCAGCAGTGCCCTCCTCCTGCGCTGCCGCGTTTTCCTCCATCTGACCAAATGCAAAAAGGGGAAGAGAAAACATTGTCAGAAGTCAGTTGAAGAGAGGAGGGAGCACAGAGTAGAATGGTCCTTGATAGGTGAGGGCTGGAATAGTGTATTATATTTTAAAACCATATTATTATTATTATTATTATGAATTAACCTGCTTGCGGCTGCTAGTGATTGTCTTTTCTTCTATGAGGACGATTTTCTTCGGAGGCTGAGAGGCGACATTAGCCCAGGATGCCACACCTGGCTGATCTGTTCACAAAAAACAATGATACATCTCGGAAATGCTATTGACTTTGCTTTATAATCGTGTGACATCAAGAAGTTTCACCCTACCTGCTGGGATGGCAGGGGGATCTGGTTTTACATTGATGTCTTTTTGTTGGCGATCAGGCCGTGTTGGGGATCGTCTCCTGCCAGACTGTTCAAAAGTATCAGTACAGCATGTAGTTCATGAGTATAACCACAACGACACAGTAACATATCTGACTGGTCAGTGAGCTCACCTTCCAGGTAGATGCAGGCGGTTGCGTTTGAGGGCTCACGGGCGGAGGAACTGGACCCCAGCGCTCTTTCTGAAGAAGAGAGGGGGGTGCTCTGCTTGGTGGAAAACCAGCCAGCTCTGGGAAATCCGCCATCTTCACTTCAAATGGGACCAAGTTGGTCTGTGCTGGTTTTGACGTCCCTGCAGAGTTCGTGGCAGATCTGGTTCCTCTAAAACCTGCGGATCCATTAGAAAACTCTTTTACTCTTGTAAAACAAAAACGTTTTGAAAAATATGATGTGATTTACTTTGTGATTAATACCTCTTCTCTGTGCATCCGTTGTGCTCTTGTCCATGACTCTGCTTTGACCTGAGGAACCATTGTTGCTTCTTGATGCCTTTAGAGACGGATACAAATCATCGAAATGAATTTAATTAAATAAGTAGTGTGTTTTACTTAGTTTTTTGGTACTTAGAATGAAAGATACCTTTGCTTGTGGATCCCGTGTAGACCTGTCTCTCCATAGCAAATCATCACTGGTGTCTCCAACACGCCGACTGTTGTTGTAGCCATGATTCCTTGGGACGTCTCCTCTTCTTGCTGCCTTTGGGCTCAGACCTGCGGGGTTCCTGAAGAGATCCAACATTTTACACGAAGTACAAGAATCTGAATCTTTTACAAACGTTGCCCAGGCCATGAGGTCCGCTCAATTACTGGCATTCATTTCTTACCCCTTTGAAATATGGCCAGACACATAAGGATTTGGTAAAATCAGACGGGGCGATGAAGCTGTGTGAGACTCAGCAGGCTCCTTCATCGGTCTCCTCTGGGGTTCAGGGTCAAAAGGCTGGACAAACAAAAACACAACGCAGTTATTTAGCTTGACAGTGTCTCCCCCTTTGGAACAAACACAACCTTATTTATTTATTCATTGCTTCATTCAGAGAGAGGTCCTCTTGCATTATGTTTGTTTTACTGATAATTATGATCTTAAAGATGATCTTAAGGAGTTACATTTACTTAGTGTTGGTTGCATGTTTCCTGTGGAGTGTAATTTAAGTCAGGGGAGGAAATGAATCGAGTATTTGCTATCCCAAATTCATTTCCTTGTTCTACATCCAATGTAGCCGACCCTTTGCCAAAGACTAGACTGACTCAATTTTGATCTCTATGGTGAAAATGTATATATTTATATTAAAAGGAAAAAAATCTAAAGGACTCAGAGATCTGAAAACTGCTGTTGTGGACCTTTATCAAGTTAAAAGATCCTCCTATTAGAGACGTACCTATGCAATTATCTTATTCACCATAATCATCACAATAATAACAGTAATATAAACAACTACATTACATACCTAATAGCAGGTTTTTGTTTTCCTCATATGCAAACATGTGCTGAAGTGCTGAGTGTTAAATGCGACCTTTGACAGCCAAGTTATTGAGCGTTAAGTGGAACCGTGTGGAACAACTGACGCTTCACCCCCGTGATGTGATCACTTGATCCCGGCTCTGGACTCTCACTACACTCGGTGACATGTGCAGAGCTCAGATCTCTGATTAGACAACTTAGCTGACTGTTAGCTCGTTGAGTTGACATCCAGCCAAACAGTTCGAACTCCTGATTCTTACGTGTTTTATAAACTGTCTCCACCAGCAGCTCGATAGTTTGGTGGAAGCAGCTGAGACTTCATAAGCATCATCTACACACACAGCTAAACTTTGCTTTTAATAAACAAAGTTAGCTTTGGGGTGAGCTACTTGCACTGGCACACGTTAGCATCGCAGGCTAACTTGCTACAACAAACCCGAGACGCTGCATTTCGTACCTTCTCCATTTTTCTGTCAGATTACTTCCTAGACGCGGTCACGTTTCCACATGTTCTCCGGATCTTCCGCGTGTTGTCAAATTCCCAGAAGAGACGGTGCCGCGTTTACCTGCGCCAACATCGCGTTAGCTCGCCGGGCTAACAGCTAACAACCTGTTAGCACGGAGGCAGCTCCCGGACCCTGAAGGCAACAGTTGATGTTTACGTAGTGTGAGGCGAGCGGAGCCCACAGCGACCCCTATTGGTGTCACCCGCGTTCTACACATCAATCCCCACAGAGGCCTCAACCTGACAAAGTGTTTATGTTTTTATTAGGGCCCGAACTTTGATGAACTGCTCCTGGCTGCTTAACAATATACAGCTCAATTATTATTATTAAATAATTATTTAACTCTTGAATTGTCCCTAAACTTTGTATGAATTTATTATTTAAATATGTTCATTGGCTATTGCACTCATCCATTGAGGGTCGAAATGTTAATTTTGACCCTCAACTACATTGATTATAATGTATCTTAATGTGTTGGGTGTTGTTGTTGTTTGCAGAGAGGCATACAGAGTTTCCAAACTTCATCTTGTACATATAAAAGCATCCATCCCCATGATAGGTTCTTCATGGATCAGTTATTCCAGCAACAGTGTGGGAGCGTGCACCTTTCTGTTACAGCGAACACGACTTCACTCTTTTCCTTTGTCGCCGGACATTTTAAAAGCATCTCCCACCAGGTGCATAAAGGCTGGAGATACAACCCAAAAATGTTATGACCTGAAATTCATGCAAGACTCGGTAGGAGTCTTAGTTTAGTTTTGTTGTACAGGGCAAGAGTTAAACATAATAACTCTATTATAAAAAACTGATTTACTATTTAAAAACTTCATGGGGTTTTATAGTTTTTGGCATTGTACAAACAATTTAATGGCTGAGTTCTGAGAATATGGTAAATGTGAACAAATGCATATGAAACAGTTAATACCCTCATAACTATCCATTTAAAGCCTGCTCCAACTTCCACTTGCCTACTAACTGTAGTATAGTCCCCTGCAATGAAGTTTGACCTCCAAATTAACTGGTTTAGCCACTGGAAATGTGTTTAGAGCCCAAAGCCTCATGCCAGATTACAATGTCAACATTTGAAAACGTACATTTTATTTTTATTTAGTTTACTTGAATAAAGTTAAGATTACTTATGACCATGATTCAACCAGGTATAATAATACACGGTTAATCAATTTGCTCTTTGTAATTGAAAAAAAAAAAGGTACATTATGTAGTGGCTCTGTCTCTTGGAGGGTTTCAGTATTTGTATTGTTTCATAATTTTTTTATAAGCTTCATTTGTGTATATTTCCAATTAAATCAAGCCACACATTTCAAAGTACGAGAAAAATGTTGCATTAAATTTTTGATCAGTGTAAAATAAACAGTACAAGTATCAAAAGAAAATGAATCCAATCAATCATTCATTCATTAAACAATATTTAAATGCTGTCGCTGTAGAGGTGAAATACATTATACTTTATAAAAATGCACAATATTCTAGAGCTAAATCATAATCTCTAATGCAAACTTTGGCACTCAACATGTTATGAAGTACAATATATATACATGTAGTAGATATTTTTTTTTTATAAAATGGAAATACTAAAATAAAGTACATAAAAATTTGTAATTGAGTAAATGCGCTAAATTACTGTCTGCCACTTCAGTTAAGTCGCAGTACCGAGAACCTTTTCATACTATCACTTAGTATGATATAAAATTATCTATATATTTGACACCCTGGCTCAAGCAGTGCCTAATATTCACAGGTCTACATGAGCACATACAGTAAAAAGCATGAAGTCCATTCATTTCTCAGTTAATGAGCGTCCTCCCTCGCTCTGGACCCCCCTTTGGTTTTGGCTCTTGCATCATCTTCTTGCATTATTGTGTTTCGTGAACTGATTCTGAGGCAGCAGCGTAGCAGGCGTACCAAACATCTCCCCATGAAATAATAACTTAGTGCTTGATCTCCCAGCAGATGTAAACATCATTACATTCGTTTAGGCAGCAAAACACGAGGATGTCTCTGCCATCACCTCTTTATAAAGTCTTCTTGCTGCTCACTCCTCCTTCTGCCTCGCGGCTCTGCTCAGGAGGACGAGTGGGACGATGAAAGAGGCCGACGTGATGAGGAAACAGGTCTGTGCTCCAGATATCCAGTAAACTGTGAAGCAAACACCACAGTTACACAAGCACACCGTGAAGAAATGCAAAGGCAGCAAACAATTTAAATGGTGCTGTTTCAAAAAGGTTTGTGTCTCAAATATGAAAGAATTTGACACATAAGAAAAAAGATTAATCCAGATATTTAAATGTTTGATTTCACAGGAGGACTAAATATTAGTGTTTTAGAAACATATCTGCAAAGTTTTCTCACCAGACGATGATACGACTGGTCCCAGAGCTCTGGCCAAGGCGCCCAAGCTACGCAGGATCCCCATCACTGTGCCTTTCTGACTGGCCGAGCCTGGAGTTACATCCACAGCAGGGATTAGCAAATTTATATCCTAATCATAATGGTTTGTGAGTTTAAATCATTTAGAAATAACAAGAGGCTCACCGTGGTCAGAAACAAGCGTCGACAAGCAGGGAACTACTATCGCAGCCGCTGCAACAGAAGGAGAAATATAAAACGTTTAATTTTCTATTTCACAAAATGAATAAATCCTTCCGATGAAGTTAGTTTCAAGCTTTAGTAACATTCACACCTTACATTGTAGATAATATCCTGCTTCATAACAACTGTGATCCACATGTATGATATACAGGTGTTTTTCTTTTACTTTTATCTCACTTTTATTTGACCAGAAACTCTCTTGAGATACATCATGGCTATAAAAATGACATAATAGAGTAGTTAAAGCACAGTCGAAATAAAATATATACTTAGAATATTCAAATAAAGTATAAAAGTCGTATACATTTTATTATTTTGCTCTGCTGCTATTGTGGTTAATGTACAAAGAATTTACTGGTTTGGAAGTTTTTCCTTTTCTGTATCTAAAGGCAGATTGTAAAGCCCCTTCAGGTAAATGATTTAAGATTTGTGGTATTAAAATATATTATATATTATTTATACATACCAGGTTGATTTGAAAAGACAACATATTACGGCATAGGACCTGGGAGTTATAAAGGGGTCAGGCAGAGAAGACACTATTTCTTCTGTTGATGCTAAAAATTCAAATTCTCACGTTGAAGTCTTTAACATTGACTATGTGTTTTGGTTTTATAATTCTTTCTGGCCTTGGGGGATTTTCTCCTCTTTTCATCTTTCACTGTTTATCAGTCATGTATAATTATCATTTTCCATTTCAGCGGAGTGAACGTCAACACAACTCACCAAACGCGTAGAAGGCCAAGCCCACGTACAGCATGATCATATTCCATGATAACCCGATGAGGATAAATGCTGGAATTAGTGTGATTATTGCCTAGAAACAAGAAATACAGTTCAGTAGGGAGGACAATGGTGCTGCAGCCTCATGTCTCATCAACACATGTATGTTTTCACATGTCCTGAAGGCTCCTACCACACGGACTGCTTTGATATGTTGCCCGGGTTTTATTCTACGAGCGTATCCCCCCTGAATCAAAGCCATGATGACGCCAATGAAGAAGAACATCTTTCCCTGCTGCATACTGTGGAGAAGACAACACAGGGTTAGTGCACTTCATTCACTACGCCTGAGAAAGAACACAACAAGTTCGTACCTTGTGAACTGGAAGCGCTGGTGAGTCAGAAAACTCAGCGTGAACTCCAGACCAGAGAACAGGAAGAGGTAGCAGAAGTAAACGAGGCCCAGCACTTGAAGCCTCTGCATTCCTGTAGAGAGACATCCCAACCTTCTGTCAGCGTGCCAGGGTTTAATCATGCTTCAAAAGCTGTCCCAATGAGAGCACACAGGAATCCAGTGTGTGCACTACTCACTCTCTTTTGAAGGGGGATCTTTTGTCTGGGTAACAGCTGAAAAACGGAACAAAGATAACGGGTTCAGGAGGTTCCTGGAGTCCCCGAGCCCTGAAGACGAAGCCTGTGGGGTGGAACAAAAAACTTAATAATAAAATAGAATAGAGAAGAACTGATTTGCTTTTATGCTCAACAAAAAAATAGAAGCTGGATATGTGTAAAGTAATTAACGCTTGAAACAAACAGGGCAACAAGATACCACAGAGGCTAGAGCACAGTATAGTACAAAAGTCAAAATGAACTAGAACTGTATTGTATGCTTCTGCCATCCAGTGCACTTTACCTTTGACTTTTGACCACCAATATATTATCAGTTCATCCATTAATCCAAATAAAGGTTTGTCGCAAATTTGAAAGAATTCCCTGGAAGATTTCCTGAGATACCGAGTTCACAAGGTCTAGAAATGTCTTTTTTTCAAACGACAAAATGTGGAACCAGATTTTTTTCTGTAGCTTAAAATGCTAATTGCACTTCTTAAAAGACTTCTTCAGAATATGTTTGATAGGATCACTTGGTTCATTTCTCAAACTGATAAAAAAAGAAGATTTCTTTGCTTTAGCTGTTCTTCCATTGGCTACCACTCTAGATTGTAGATTTCTAGAGTCTAGAGTCTACCAAACAGAAACAGCAGCTCTGTATATAATGTGTGATTCTTTTTAGTGTCAGTGTGAATCTTTCTGCAGCTGACCTTGACGTCCTTCGTGAGCGTCTCCGGCAGCATGAGCCAGATAAAGAGCACATCAGCCACACTGAAGGCCAAGGCGAGCAGAGCTGGAGCGAGGTAGAAGACACTTCCTGTGGTTCTGGACCTGAGGGCGAAGTAGGCGCCCATCAGAGGCCCCACGGTGAAGCCCAAGGAGAAGGCGACACCAATCATGGCCTGTTCCCGACAAAATACATCTTAATTTTTCTCACATTTTAAGACAAAAGCTTAAGCGTGTTATCAGCAATATGAGGTAACGCCAAAGAAATGCGTGTGCATACCATTCCTCTGTTGCGTGCTTTGGGGCAAGGCAAGTCGGCCACGATGGCGGTGCAGAGGCTGACGTTACCCTTGCAGATTCCCCCAATCACCCGGAACAAAAGGAACATGCTGAAGCTCCGGGAAACTGCCCACACGGCATAGGAGGAAATCAGCCCCACCTGGAACACAAGGAACACACAGCACCCTGTCAGACCCCAACAGTCGTTTTCTTACACAAACAGTGGCCAGAGAGTGACTCAATGAATAATGATAACATTGTTACACTAAAGAATACTGAGATTTATAGTCTTAAAGTCATTAGATTTGGTGCTTTACTCACTGTGGTAAGTATGAGCAGGGGTCGTCTGCCATGACGGTCTGACAGAGCGCCTGTTAATGGTGATGACAGGAACTGCAGCAGCGAAAACAGGGATCCGATCAGACCTGCAGAGCAACATAATCAGCATGCAAATAAAAACAAAACAATATCCAGGAATGAATCCCTATGTTTCCCCCTTTTACTTGATCCTAGTTCCAGTGAAATCAGTTTAATATACCTCCAAACAGGACACTGTTGTATTTCTTCTCCATAGGAATCCCAACCACGTCCCTGAACCAGTCCACAATGCTCTGCAGAGACTGGTACACAACATCCTGCACGCCAGGGAAACACACGGGAAAAACACACAAAATGAAAAGCAGGAAAGAGGTCGATTCAGCATGAGTCAGCACAAACAGCCCAATGATGCTAATCTAATCTGCCATGAAAATTAGGAGATCACATGATGCACCAAATGACGCTCGTTTGAATTAACCGTGAGCAGAGGGAACACACAGCGTGGAGAGGACAATAGTCTACAATTTGTTTTTAAAGTATTATTCAACATAGTATATTATTACATTTTTTTTAAATACACATTTTTATTCAAAGAACCAAGCAATTATAATAATGTATATATTTTTTTGTTTTTTTTATTTACATTTTTCAAAGAGAGAGAAAATAGAGAAATAATTGAAAAACTCATCTCCTTCTTGTTTGTCTATAGTTTTGTCTGTGTGCACATAGTCTGTGCTTTGTTGAAATTACAGGTTGCACAAGCATAAACCTGTAATTTCAGTGTGTTATTATTATGTCTGCGAACAGAGAATAGGGTATTGCTTAAAAACAAAAACCACTGACCCCTGTTTGTGCGTAGTGATCCAGAATGGAGGGCAGCAGAGGGAGAATCAAGGTGAATCCCAGCAGGTCCAGCAGCAGGATGACAAACACCACCTTGATGATCTTTGAGGAGAACGCGCCGCCGTCCTCTTCAGCTGGTTTAACGTCCGACATCATGAGTCCTGTCTTCTCTCTGACTGTTCCTGTGCAGAGGACGTGAACACGTTACAGTTCCAGTAATCCCTCACCTCTTATCTCGAGCAGCAGGAACAAGTGAAGCCTTGAGAGAATCACAGCTGCACTTTACAGGTGTTTCACTTCCTTATGATTTTCCTTGAAAGTTTCCTGGAGCACAAAGTATGATTCAGATCAAACTCACCACATTATCTCAAACTAACATGGAAGATTCACTAAATAGGGAAATGATTGGTTCTCCGTTATTTGTAGCTTTCTTCTCGGAGTTTGTTGACTTGTTTGTTGGCTGCAGGTGAGGATTATTATTAACTGGAATTGAATGGAAGCTCAACAACTTCTCAATTTCCCTGTAAATAACTGGAAAGACACAAGACAAATCTGAGGGGCTGAGAAATGAAAACTTAATTAATTTGGTTCCAGGACATTATCTGACATCTGAAACACGAGAAGCAGCTCCAGACAGACAGTGGGTTATTGTGAGGAGCCACCAGCAGATAGAATGAGAGACACTGGTTTAACATTGTGTTGCATCTTATAAGGTGTATCACCATGAGTCGTATATATCACATAAATACAGTGGAATATAAAACACAGTTATTAGCTTCTCAATTAAGAAGAAGAAGAAAATTTTATTTGTTGTGAAACACTCAAGTAAAGTACTTGAGGAAAAGTTACTTCATTACATGACTGAGAATGTTGGAGAATAATTCAGGATATTCACACATTCAAGGTACTTTTACTTGAGTCAACACTTCACAATGAAAATCCTATAAAATATACTTTTAACATAAGCACATTTATCTGAAGGCTGGATTTACTTTTTAGTTTGAAATATGTCCCAAAAAGAAAAAAACATGTAATTTCTATATATATACATATAGTAGGCATTTATAACATATCTACCTTTTTGGTACTTCAACTCTTGAATGCAATAGTTATATTTCTGCTTGTCCCAGTAAAAATACTCGTTTTTAAAGTACCAGCAACGTGGTAGAAATACACGTTTACAGCGGTGGATGTGTTTCCAGTGAACATGCCATGAGGATGATTTACTGCATCTGCTCACAGTGAGTCATCACCAGGCAGGAGATGAGGAAACTGCTCCGGGAAATAAACTCAAGAGGAAACTTTTTCTGCACAAAACTCCTCCTTCAATGGACTCGTATCAAACAGTTCGCTAAAGGCGCTCGTGAGAGAAACACCTCCTACCTGAAGGTTGGTCTTGAAAAACTGTTTCTATAGAAGTGGCTTCCTCAGATCGATCCAGAGACTGAGACTCCTCTTCATCACCTCCCTCCTCTTCTCTCCTTTGCAGACATTCTCAGAGCGAAGCATCAGAAACACGTGGAACTAGTTCAACTCGCAGTTTCTGCTCGGACTCGATCGGATCACCCTCTCCTCCCTCATCAGATCAGTGTGATCGGTCCACACCAGGAAGCGGTGTCCTCTTACAGCCAGAACACAAGAAGTGTCGTAACTTACGCAACTAGCGCACACTGCTGCGTTCAAGTCAGCTCGTACTTTACACACTCCACTCTCCTTCAGGTTTTTTTATTATCAACATGTATGAAAAACTAGATGAGAAAAGTCTTCCATCAACAAACACCTTAAGAAGCCACTTTTAGATTCACTAGATCCGGATTTTTATGGGGATATAATTGCACACACTCATAAATACCAGTCCTCTAAATTTGCCTGATTGTTTTTCTTTCCTCAAGATCAATTAAAGAGTTATTCTTTAAGAATTTAATGTCTATACAAATGCAGTAAAAAATAAATCCATAGATCTACTCCTTTATCTGGATCAGAACCAAAATGTAATGAACTCTTCCCCGGCCAATGGCCTTCCAACAAGTTTCAAGGTAATCCTGCATTCAAACAGACAAACACAGATGAAGTTACACATTAATGATCTTCCTCGTCCATTCTCTGCTCATAAAGAACAGTATAAAACCACAAACCTCACTCAGGAGGAAAAATCTCTCTATTGATATGAGCATTATCTTGATTTAAGGACTGGCTTATTTATCACATTAATTGGGTTGTTAATCACTGGTCTTGGTGGATAATTGTTTTTCTCGGTTTGCAGCCCTGTGATGGACTGGTGACCTGCCCAGTTTGTACTTCTCCTTTTTGCCCCATGTCAAATGGGATTGGCTCCGACCCCTGCGCGACCCTAAATGGGATATCCAGATTGACAAGCGATGAGGTATACGTTTATTTGGAACAAAAGTTCACAGTATAGAGATTTTTTGCATGTTTTTTACAGCTGTAACATATTTAATATCTCCTGTCACTTAAATGGGGATCTGTGCATGAGTTATTTATTTGTTGTGTATCCTGTAATAAGACGAATTTAACTGTGTCACATTATCTGTCACCACCTAAATTCTGAAGTTGTATTTATTGAAGAGGACAAAACAACAAAGCAATCCTACTAAATAACAGTTGTAGAATAAAACGAGATCATTAAAAAAAGTTTAAAAAAATCTACAAAACATGAAAAATTAAGTAGTTAACAAGTTGTTTACAAATACATAGTAACGTTAGGGGACAGGATAGTTCAAACTAACACAATCTAACCGCCGTCATCAAAAAGCAACAATGGGTGCTGAGTCTTGACGTCTGCAATGTCATGAAAACGGTTATATTCCATGTCTCATTATGTGACGCTTCAAGTCCGAGCCGCTCACGAGGTTTCGTCCACAGAGTTCACAAGTGTAAAGTTTATTTCCTGTGACTGAGGGACAAGGGACTTCAGAAGCTCCTCCTGCAGCTGTGACCCCACCTGAGAAGCAAGAGAAATGAGTTTAGACTGGTGTCACAATGGACAATTGATACAGCACAGTTTTTCCAATCATAATTAATGAAACAATTAGTCAATGTGTCAGAAAACTACGATTTTCAGGGGGTAAAGATTTCTTCGGGGCGAGAGGTTTTTTCATTTTAACAATGTTCGATCAATATTGTCCTGGTTATCGCAATTTTTTTTCCTACTATCTGTTGACATGATTGGTATTGAGTCGAAATAATCAAAGCCATTATAAAACTGATGCAAACTTATGAATGAAATCTGTGGTTTAACTTCTGCCACGATAGTCATGTTCTCTCCCCAGTCCATTTGTTTGTTTGCTGGTCAGCAGGATAAAGCAAAAACTACTGGACAGATTTCCACAGAACTTGGTGGAAGCATGTGACATGGGCCAAGAAAAAAAATACAAACATTCTGTGGAGGGATCCAGGAATCTCTTCCCACCACTTTCTCTAACACTGTTTGAACTTTTTCACAGGGTGTTCCCAGGGATTAGGGGACTGATTCCTGAGTGCAGATCCAAATAGAAATCTGGATCTTACAGATTTCAATGTGGCTTCATACAGGGACCGTATGGGAGATCTATGTTGAGTGCCATCTTATTTTCTTTACATTTTCAAGACACAATCGGTTTTCACCATTCAAAATTATATAACTCCCATTGTTACGTAGTTACACAATCGTTTCAACGTTGTCTGAAAACACAGAAAACACAGAGTTTGTGTTGGACTTCCCTCGATTTATTGTGATTCATTTCAATTCTTACTTTTGCCCACACGTGGACTGTTGGCCTCCTCCGTCCCGTCGCCCTCCTCATGTTCCCGATCTTTGAGTCCGCTCTCGTTGTCTTCAGTCATCGCTTCATCTCCTTTGTCCTGCCGCTGCTCGAGCTCATCCTCCTCTTCCTCCTTGCAGCCGTCTTGCGGGTGCGATGTCTCCTTCAGATATTCATTCTCAAGGACTGGCATGTCTCCGTACGGGTCCGATGGCTCCTCAACGTGTTCCTGTTTGGTCACTCGTTCCTCTTTGCATTGTGTTAATGAAAAACCTGAGCTCTCCTCGTTCAGTTGGTCACAGACTGGAAGAGGCGTTCGGGAAGGACTTCCACATTTCAAATCCTCCCGACTCCTGAGGTTATTTCCCTGCGTGTGACTCGTCTTTGCCTCTGAATCACATTTAGTTTTCATTTTATGGGCTAAAGACATTGAACGCTCCTCGTCCAGCAGCTCACTGAGGACATTATCTAGAACCTTGGTCTCCAGGCTCTGGTCTTTCTTAACCATCCTCTCGTGTTCTGCCTTGTTGTGCGTCTTGTGGACGCTGCCGTCCTCATCCAGCACCAGGATGTGACGCAGTATTTCGTCTTCTGCTCTCGACTCAATGGCTGACGTTCTGTGCTGCAGCGTCCTCAAACTTAACTTGGACTCTATTTTGTCCACCATCTCATCACATGTTGCAGAGTCTCTCTCGGCTGCCTCCTCTCTTTGGCGTGTGGACATTACGCTGCTGTCCTCACTACCTCTCACTTGGAGTTGGGCTTGGTTCTCGTTAGTCTGCCTCTCTCTCTCTGAGCCGTCGCTTTCCTCAGACTCTGAGGTGTTTCCTTTCCTGACATTATTTTCCACTGTAGGTTTGATCGTCTGTCCACTTGTCTCCTGCTCATGCTTCAGACACGTATCCTTCAACTGTTGTGTAACTTTCTCCGGAAGGTTATCTTCTGCCGGGTCCGCAACCAGTGATTCTTGTTTAACGTCCTTGCAGCCTGGGACCAACCGGATTTTCACATCCTCCCCCGTGCTGTTGTGCTGCTCGGAGTTTGATAACGGCTCCTCCTTCTCTTCTTCTTCTTCTCCTTCTTCTTCCTCCTCCTCTTCTGCCATCCTACCATCCTGTGCCTCTAGCTGATCAAGGCTGACCTGACCCACAAGCTCATGGTTCCTCTCAACCTGTATAAAAGAAAAAAAAGTAAATTCAAACTTAGAAAAGAACAAATTTACCTTTTTCTACCACATCCATCTTCAAAAACAAAAAGTGCAATTGAAGTAGTGTTCTGAGTGCGAAGACCAAAACATATTTAAGATAAGATAACTTTTTAAGGCCTTTTAGACTTTTTTTAAAGATGGTTTTAAGAGCTGTTTCTGAGGGGAGCTCATTTCCCTCATTTGACTAAAGAGAGTTACAGCAGCTGGTGTTAAATGACTCAAATATTCAAACACCAAGAGTTACTGCTTTCATTTATGGTTGAACTTAAAGTAACATTTGGCTTTATACATTTTTTAAACTTTACGTAACAAAACTTTCTTTCATTCAAGCAACAGATTTGCCCACAGGGTCCGGTCCTTCTGAAACAAAGAAGCTGCCTGTGTTCCTCCTCTCATTTCTAAAATTCCTGTACATTCACAGTGGACAATGTCTCATTACAGACACAAAGGAATTCCGGCCGCTTCTGAGACAAATCCTCACCTGATGCTTATCGCTCAGGTGCGCCTCCAGCTCGCTCAGCTGAGTGCAGTCGAAGTAGCACAGTCGACACTTGTAGGGTTTCACGTCATCGTGCTTGGTTATGTGCAAACTCAGGTTCTCAGCACTGCCGCAGGAGAAGGTGCATTTGTGACAGCGGAAGACGATGCCCTGGAGGTAGCGGGACAGCTTCGGGCGACGCACCTCTATCGGCACGACACGCTCCTCTGAAAGGGGAGACGATAGAAAAAAATTTGATCAATCTGAAATTAGGATTTTAGGGCACTGGGAATGATGGGTCGTGTCCAGTGTCTATCTTACCACGATGGAGGACGATGTGATCAATCATGTTATTCTTGTTCCTGGTCTGGTAGAGGCAGAGCGGGCAGCGCAGGTCCCTCATGTGGGTCGGCTCGGACTGAAATGTAGAGTGACCGGCCTCCATGTGCAACTCAAGGGTTTTCCTGATAAAAGGTAGAACAACCAGGCTCAATACATGATTTACTATCTGTGTTTTATATCGATAATTATTTGATGGAAACATTTGATTACTACAGTGTTGCCGGGACATGACCTTATTTTGCTCAGTTATTAAATTGAAGAATATCTTGGATGTCAAACACTTCAATGAACAACCAGAGTTTCGGCCGTTACACTAACTCAATCCATTCATCTTTTCTAAAATAGATGCACTTTGGATGCAACCAAACTTCCTTGATGGCCTCGTCTGTGGGATGCCTTCTCCCAGGAGATCATATTTGTGAAAGCTCCCTTTTCTAAATCTAATTTTGTGCTTTGAAAAGTTATGCAGAAAAAAAGAGAAATTACAGTGGTTTTCCTTAAACGTTATTTTTTACATAAAGAGAAATCCTGGTGTTGGCTGTGACTCACCTTAACGCAGTGAAGAACTCACAGTCCTTACACTTGAGGATCTTCTTCCCGTGGCGGTTTAAGTAATGTCGTCTCACACTGGAAAGGTGTCCGGTGCTGAAGCTGCAGAGCTCACAGTGGAGCAAACAGCTCTCTGGTAACTTGGTCCCTTGCACCTCGGCTTTGGCTGCACGTCCAGTCTGCGCCATCAAGTTGTAGTGGTTCAGCTGCCGCTGCACATCTGGAGGCTCCAGGTACATTGATCCTGTCACACGACAACAAACCACAGACTGTCAGTGCGACAACCAAAGCAACAGGTGTGTGTATTTTATATCCATTTGGACAGGTATGTGGTTTATATAACATAAGAGGGAGGACTTGCTTTCAGCTATTTCATCTTCTTCGTCAGGTTCGGGCGAGTTGCTGTTCTCCTCTGATGATTGAGGAGGATCCTGGTTGTTTCTCTGAGAGTTCTCCTCGTCTTCGTTTCCAGTCTCCACTTCATTCATGAACACATCTGAACATCCAGCAGCAACACAGACAGGGAAAGAAAGACAAAACACTAAATGAAATATCTCAAGCAATATATATACAAATATCTAACAACAATTAATACATCTGTATAATGCTGTAATTGTAAATTATTGACAAGGGGATTCTCACCTTGATGTTTCCTGATAAAATGACTCCTCCACAGGCCGAGCACAGTCGTCCGGAAGGGGCAGAAGTTGCAGAGGAACGGCCGGAGGGTCCCAGCTTTGAAGAGGAAGTATTCATCTATGCTGTAGAGATTAAAAACACATAATCCAGATAATCACAAACAGCTCCTCAACAGTTCTGGACGTAAAGGACATCACATTTGTATAATGTTAATATCGTACTGTAGAAGACAATACTAACAATTCTGTGTTAATCAAACTGTTAAAATATTGATATATTTGATTGTATTAATTACAAATTACAGTATTAATTACCTCTGTAAAGCAATTTAAATGTGAGTAGTGTGTGATATACATGAGCAGTCATTTTATATATAAGCAGATCAAATGAAAGTATTCCTCCTCTTTTACTTTTACAAACCTAACACGGGGACTGACCCACCAAACTTCATTCTTACTTGTGCTTCAGTAGTGAGGAAGACAGCTTGTCAATTTTCATGATGGCCGCCAGCGCTGCGTGGCTGCGCTCATGTGAGCGCAAACCCTTCAGGGACATGAACGAGCGTCCACACTGTTGGCAGGTGCGTTTGTCCTCCATCGATTCCTCTTCCTTCACTGGCGTCACGTTCCAATGAGTCAGGTCCTGCACGGGTTCTAACGTGGGCGGCTCGTCTTGTCGACTGATCTGAAAATCAAACACAGCAACGATCGTCAACTTACAAGTGAGGATGAAAGATGACAATGAACGAACCGGCTCCTGTGGGCAGAGGGAACCTACTTCATTGGCTGGGGCCGCTGGTGTTGTCATCTCGGCCCCTGATGCCCTTGTCTTCATCTCTTCATGGCGTTCCAGGTGGTGACACAGCTTCCTGGTTCCTACTATGTGTTTGCTGCAGTGGTCACACTTGAAGAGTCCCGGGTTCTTTTTTGTTCTTCGCTTTATCACTGTAAAGTCCATTTTAAAGTTGGAGCTGTGAAAGTTGGTGTAGTGGATGATGAGCAGCTGAGATGTTTGAAACACTAGCTGTGGACACTTCTTACATCGAACCCTTTCGTCAGATGGAACTCTGGGCATGTATTTGTAACGCTTGTTGTACTTCTGCAGCTGCTTGGATATGCTGGATGTATCCATCTTGTGCATGTTTTTGTAGTGACAGTGCAGGTACTTCCTACATATTCCTGTGTAGGCACACAGGTCACACTCGTACAGCATGTCCTTGTTTTCCAGGGACAGGTGAAGGGTGTCAGGAGAGCCTGGCTGTTGATCGTGGTCGGTGTTTGTGACATTCACCGGGGATGATTCCATTTTTATAGAGGAAACCTCGGCTGTCGAGCCCCCTGAGCCGTGATCAGGCTGCTTCTCACTTTCAGTCTCAGCTGAAAGTTCAGAAGCTGCGGGTCGGGCCTGTCTGTGGCTCTTCACACTGTGGACTTTCAGTTGTGTCAACGATGCATAAATCAGTGGACATGTCTTACACGCGAACCCTTTATGCTTTGAACCTTTCCCCGACCAACTATGGACCATTTGGCTTTCGAGTATTGTGTCCGTTTGAAGTCTGTCTGCTCTGACTACGATAGCAGGATGCATCATCTGGCAGTGAGTGAGCGTTCCATGGTAGCTAGCGTTCACATAGGGACAGGACGGACACTTATACACTAATATATTTGCGTCTTCTACTGTTGCGCTCGACTCAGACGTGTCCGGGGCCGTTAGCGCTGTGAGCTTCGGGTACAGTGGTGTAAAGTGTTTTGCGAGGGAGAGCTTTCCATGTTTAACAGTATAATGGCGTGCAAGGTGCCTTTTTGTGAAGTACGACTTCGGACACAAGACACACTTGAACACACAATCCTTAAACTGTGAATAAGACGAATGCCTGTGGTTCACGTGCATGTGGCGACTGAGCCCAATTTTTGTGCTGCACTTATAACTGCACAGCTGGCACTTCAACACTGGATACTTCTTCTTCTGCAGGACAGAAGCTTTGGACACTGATCCTAGAGAGCTGTGGGTGTTAGGTTGGCGTAGTTTTCTCACAGCGGACGGTTTGTGCGCGGTGTCGGGATCAGGGCTCGGGTGGGTCTTGATATGCTCTCTCTCACAGTGCCTGTTCAGCTTCTCCTGAGTTGCACTGATTTGAGGACAAGCTTCACACATGTAGCCGTTGATTCTTTTAGTGTCACCCGAGCCTTTTTTAGTCAAAGAGCGGTTCCAGCTGCGTAGATGCACTTCATCCATGAAATGACTGTCTGCACTGGACTCAGAGTCAGGATGGCTCATCTGGCAGTGGGTTAAGACTCCATGATAGCTGGCGTGGATGTACGTACAATGTGGACATTTGAAGACATGCACGTGTGCTGTCCCATCGATTTTAGCGTCTGGGTGTTTCATTCCACTGTGAGTGTTGAGACCGTGCCAGGTACTAAACCATGCAGTGCAGTGTTTGCACTTGAACCAGTTGGAACAATCTGCAGCTTCATCGGAGGAATCGGGCGAGTCGCCGTCTCCAAGAGGAGCTTGGTAGCTGTCGAAGGATTCTGGAATTTCTGTGTGGTCTTCCACCACCTGGGGCCTTGGCTTCTTGCTGGTGATGATGGTGCCGTCGTCTTTCAAGGACCAGGGATGCACAGCACAGCAGTGGCGTGTGATACTGGACATTGAGCTTCCTTTAAATGAGCACACTTGGCACGAAAACATCTTGGTCTCACTTTGTCCAGTTCTCCCATCACCATCACTCACGAGGCCCACAGCGGTGGGGGCCTTTTTATGCTTTCCTTTCCGTTGAGGAACAAATGAGTCGGGGCCGACGTACAACCTGGTGGAGACGTACTCGAGACTCACTTTACGTTTGGGGTGTTGCTCCTGGCTGTGCTGAAACACCACTGCTGCACTCTTGTGGGAGAAAACACACCTGTCGCAGTGAAAGCCCGTCTCCAACATCCCTTGTTTATAACACACTCTTAGAATATCCGTTGTCCTGCGATTTGTCTTGTGCACCTTCAGCATGTGCGTCCTCAGCACATTCACGTACTGACAGCTGAATGTGCATCTGTAGCACTTAAGGGTCCTCTGTGTCTGTGGGGCCGACGCCGACGAGCTCTTAGCCAGGGTTTTTACCTTTTTATTTGTAGTCACTTTCTCCTGACTGTC
Organism: Pleuronectes platessa; assembly: GCF_947347685.1. Taxonomy (NCBI): domain Eukaryota; kingdom Metazoa; phylum Chordata; class Actinopteri; order Pleuronectiformes; family Pleuronectidae; genus Pleuronectes; species Pleuronectes platessa. The sequence continues at coordinate 25,239,469 of NC_070629.1, forward strand.
TCCTCGGCTTGCGGACGTTTCCGGGTGCGACTCCTCCATCTGCTTGAGCAGCGTAGCAGTGTATTGCAGGACTTGGTGGTTCTTAACCACAAACCCAGGATGTCTGCTGATGTAATGTCTCACGACTTGGGGGACGGAATTATGTCTGTAGTTGCAAAAGTGGCAGAAGAAACAGTCCATGTCGCCTTCGTTCATGAGCGGCAGAGGTAGACGATAAGACGACGAGGAGGAGGAGGAGTCCTTCGTGTGAGACTGTTTGATTTCAGCACGGATCAGAGCTGTGTGTTTAAGGATGGGTTCATTCTTGGTAGTCAGGTGCTTGTGAGTTTTGGCTTGATGGTTCTTAATTCCCTTTGAACTGACATTTGCGAGGTTGCACAGTTGACAGTAAAACAAGTCTTCCACACGTTCATAGGGATTCACTTCCGTCTTGGAGGTAGCTTCTTCATTCCGACGTTTTCTTTCCTTCCACCCCTCGACTCTTTCACTGGATTTGGAATGAGGGGACGCGGCACTTGTTGAGGTCTCGGCTTCACTTTGCAGTTTCTTCTTTTGCAGCTTGTTGTTATACCACCAGACCTCCTCCGTGCCTGTAAGTCCCTGCTCAGCGTGATTCATGTTGTGATGAGCAACGACGCTCCTGATGTTGGTATTTGAAAAGGTGCAGAACTGGCAGTAAAACATTTTGTCGACTGAGCCGGGGGATGAGCCTTCGATTCCAGACGACAGCTCCCTGTTCCATTTGCTAGGTGTTGTCTTTGTTTTCTTTACGTCCGCTTCAGGTTTCACTTTCTCTATTTTGGGAGACTCGGAATGAGTCTTAGAAGTGTCTGTTCTGTTCCTCGGAGACGTTAGAGGCGATGAAAGCTTCTGCACCGACACCTCAGCTTTGCTTCTTTCCGTTTCGGGGGAACCGGAGTCGTCCTTTAGGGGGACAGAGTTCTCCGTTACACTCGATGAACTCTCAGCTGTCTCCTGGGATGTTGTTTGCGATGAGACAGAAGCCGACTGTTTGATTTTATTGATTGTGACCATTTCTTCTGGATGTTTTCTCTGGTAGTGGACATGCATACCGACTGCTGACTTATGACTAAATATGCAGCTGCTGCAATGATACAAAACCACATCCTCTCCACTGGAGCTGGTGTGTAGGGGCGAGGGGACATTTCTGATTTCTTCAGGTTGTGCATCCGCGTTCTTGGGAGAAATCCCCCCCGATGTTCCTGGGCTGTGTGTTTTCCTACACGTGTTCAACTCTGACGATCCCTCTTGGATCACAGGCGCTGTGTATTTGCAGTACAGCAAGGAATCGTCCGCTTTATGTGTCGGGTGCTCCTCTTTGTAATGTTCTGTCAGGGCTATCAATTCATTACTGATGAACTTACACACAAAACATTTGTAAACCAGGTCACACGAATGCATCATGAATACTTTGGGGGCGTCTGGGTGTTTTTCAGTGTAGTGTTTCTGGAGGTGGGCTTCGGCTAAAAACTCAACGGGACACTCCAGGCAGCGGAAGGTGACGCTCTGGTCACTGGGATCCTGAACGTACGTGGCGCTACATCTTATGTAAGGGTGGTCGCTCTGGTAATGGAAGGACATGAGTCTGATGACAGCGTCACTGTAGTCACAGTGTTTACAAAAATAAGTGTTTGGGATTTCCACGTCTCTTTTGGAGAGCTTTAACTTCCTTTCTTGTTCATCGTCGCTAATTTCAAAAGAGAAGTCAGTGCTGCCGGGCGGTTGTTTACTTGGGTCCTTGCTCCCTGGGAGTTGTGTCTCCTCTTCGTCCATCTTAGCTTTTTTAGCCGGTTGACTGTCCTGGTGTCCCCGGCTGCTCCTCTTCTTGCTGTTTTCATAAACTGGGTCATCGGATTGCTCCTTGGGCTTGTGAGATCTCAACTCGGATATTAAAAAGTGATTATCCACCATGCAGTGATTAGGAGGGGCGCACGACATATCAATCGTGGACTTGGCGGTGACCTTAAACACACCACTGCTGTTTGGGCTGAGGTCTGAGGGAGACTGCTGCAGAAGCAGGGCTCCTGTGGTGCCGCTCGGGGACACCGGGCTCTCGGCCGGCTTCACCGAGGCAGGTCGAGGTGCTGCTGTTAAGAATTTAGTGATCGTTTGCATTTGCAGCGGCCCCTTGTACGTTTTCAGATCTTTTGACGAGTAAAGCATGCATGTTGAAGATTTTGAGGTAGACATGACTGCTCCTTTTACACTCTTGTGGCTTCCGGGAACGACAGGATTCCCGGTCGGATCTTGACTCTCCGGCTTCTTACCACACTGCTTCTCATGTTCCTTTAACTCCCGCTGGCCACGAGCTACAAAACCACAGCTGTGACATAAATAAATACTTTCCAGCCTGTTGCTTTCAGCGCCGTCCTCGTCCTCGTCAGACACCGAGCCGTGCTCAAAGGTCACGTGCTGAAACAGGGAGATCTTGGAGGGGAAGACGAGGGAGCAGTTACTGCAGCAGAAGGACTTGACGGGGGACTCTTCAGGGGCAGGCTGCCTGGGCATTGTGTGGCATGGGATGGCAAGGCTCATGGAACCTGAGTAGGGGGGGGGGGGGGGTGCAAAGAGACAACATCAAATACTCCACTTGATCCAAATCACTGCCCTGAGTCAACACTTTAACACAAAAGCTGAAAGTGATAAATACCTTTTTGCATCGTGCATCCCTCCTACAGCCAGATCGTTCTCTACAAACCGTTTTGCTGCTGCGGTTTAAATAACACGTTAAGTTCAAAATGAATGTTCAAATAGGTAGTTTCTGCAGATGCTTGCAAGGATGAAACACTAACAAGAAGAAATGCACTTTTCCTTTTCAAGTATTTCAGTAAATTCCAATGAACAACAGCAACAACTATGAGGAGAACAACTGAAGACGTCGGGAACTTAGTTCAACAGGAAACCAACTGGAGAGGAGAATAACAACGACACAACCGAGGGAGAACAAAAGAGCAAACAAGACACACAACTCACCGCTGCTACACACCGTGCCCCCTCACGCAGACGGACACACCCAGGCGGAGGTTTATGATGTGATTTTTACAGGCGGTGATGTGGGAAACATGAACACACCGCACGTTTCCGCCATTTTTCCCGCGACTAGCGCTCTCCCCGCTTCCGGTGCTGCAGCGAATCCTCAATGTCCTGCAACTGCACTTCCGCCCACTCTTCAAAATAAAATCAAAGGCAGGCGCTTGCAAAGGTCTGGGCATCGTGAAATAACAAACATAAAAATGTGAATTGAACTGTTGGAGGAAAAGTTTCAATTCATTCTAACCATGCATTTAAACTAATGAAAAATAAAAAAGTTTTTCATAGAAACAACAAAATAATTTGCATAAATACAGCCCTACCTCATAATGTAATTAAAAGTCGAAAGAATAATATCCAACTGATATCGTGTTGATTATCATTACTTGATTAATCAAGCAGTTGATATATTCAATAACATTGCAGATATATATTTATATATATGAAAAGCACGCTTACATTAATTCTGAAATCAGAGGAAGCTTTAACCGGAAGTTCCCACCTTTGAGATTACTTTCTGTTTCCATTTATCAAATCTGTAAGAAATCCCATTCATTCAACTTTCAGTCTAATAAAGATTCATTTTGTTAATAAAATAACAGTAAGTATGAGTAATACAATAGTATAAAATCAAGGCAATATTATTTATGAGCCAAACAAATTGATCGTGAACGTACTGTTTATTCAGATATGTGTTTAGTGGGTCATCAAAAATCTTATTTCTCTTCTATTTTGAGGATTCTTTGGTTCTTTTCACGATAATATTTCGTCAGAATTATCATTATGAGGATCATTATTATTATTATTAAGACAGGAAATCCACGGAAATTTGAATAATATAAATAAAATAAAATAATTCCCAAAAGCGTGCATGTTACCAAGTGGGGCAAGATGTCTGTGGAGGAAATACTGAGCAAGTAGAACAACAAGAAATTAATAATAATCAATATTTATCAGTTGAAATGAAGAGACACTGTTTTTTACATACTGATTTAAAACACCCTCTATGCTGTCATTGGTTCCGGGTTCGATTGTTGATTCGCCCGGAACAAAAGCGGGCGTACCATAACAGGAAATCACAGCAGTAGACCGTCGCCTCGGAAAAACCCTAATTATAGTGATTTAAAACACCATTAAACTCAAATAGAATAAGAAAGAGGGGGTAAACATATTGTATCTTCTGTAAAGATCAGTGTAAGTTTATTTCATTTAACTTTTGTTTCTGTCTCATGTGTCTTGAAGAGTTCATTTCACCTTCAGTGTGAAGTACATGGTTATGATATGAGCATACGCGTTCTATAACCGCTCGTGTGTAACCGCACAAACAACGATCATACTTGTTTAACACACACACACACACACACACACACACACACACACACAACTCTCCTCTGACACACGAACACACAACTCTCCTCTGACACACGAACACCTCAGTCTTTATGCGGCGGATTCAGTGAAACACAAAAGAATTCATGTTCAAGCAAATCATAAAACAAAGCCACCATTGTGTGTTGTGACGTGGGTGTGTGTGTCTGTGTGTGTTCAGGGCTGCGGGGTAATGTCAGTGTGACCTCAGGTAGTCACCATGCTGCAAGCCAAGCTGACTGTGAGCTTCCTGAAGAGGATTCACCACGGAGCCTGCTCCCCCTGTCTGTTCCCTCTGTCAGACCGCTTCCTTCACGAGGAGGCGACAACCAGGACCAGACATGGACTCCACTCACACTCCAGCGTGTCCGGAAGAGGGCTTTACAGCCAGGGTGCGATCCGTCCATCGGTCAGACTGCATGAAGCTCAGCTCCATGGGAGGAGATCCTTCAGCCTGTCACCTGCTGCCATTGTGAATTCAGCTCCAGCTCCTGTCCAGCCATACCTGCGGCTGATGAGGCTCGACAAACCCATTGGTTTGTACATTCAGGGTTAATGAAGGTTTCAGCTGAAATCACTGCTGCCTAGGCTGTGAAATGAGGGTGTGTTTGAAAACTATGCCGTGAATATTGTCTATTTATCAGCTGCACTTTAACTATGGTATAACTGTGCTACATTGATTCTGTCGGCAATACAATGGTTCATGTGCAATCCATTCACTGCACATATTCTCACCCTGCACATATTTTGTTTTGTTTTCACGCTGTATATTTTAGAGTCACAGCAGGAATGTTTTCTGAAGTTTAAATCACCTCGGTGTGTTTCTCTGTTTGTATTGTAGGAACCTGGCTGCTGTACCTCCCGTGCACGTGGAGCATTGCTCTGGCGTCTGACCCTGGATGCCTCCCACATCTGGGCATGCTCACTCTGTTTGGTGCAGGCGCTCTGCTAATGAGAGGAGCCGGCTGCACCATCAACGACATGTGGGATAAAGACTTTGACACAAAGGTTTAAAACACTGACGTATAATGATTGTGTTGTGAAAGGTGCTCCATAAATGAAGTAGTTGTTATTATTATTATTGTTATGGTTATTGATATTTTTTTGTGCAGGTGTCAAGGACAGCCACTCGACCCATCGCCTCGGGGGAAATTTCTCGAATGCAGGCACTGGTCTTCTTGGGAGGGCAGCTCTCTCTTGCACTCGGAGTTCTGTTGTGTCTCAACAACTACAGGTAACAGAAACAGTCAGTGTGTTATTGGAAATAATCTATTGAGCTTTAATTTGAGTTTATTTGCAATATAAAAAGATTGTGTCAGTCAGACAGAGACAGTGTTTGTGCCGTCTCGTAATCAATATGTCAGTTAACATTTATAGATTTATGTTAGATTATAAAGAGTTAGTTGTTGCTGCGCTGTTACTTAAGTAAAAGGTTTGACACTGTTTGATTCAAAACTTTCATAATGCTCCTCACAGCATCGCTCTGGGCGCTGCCTCGTTGTCTCTTGTTGTCTCCTACCCACTGATGAAGAGGATCACCTACTGGCCACAGTTTGTGTTAGGTAATTGTTGTCCTGTTCTATACGCTGCAAGATTATTCGACAGTTTCTTGCTTCTTAAGTCAACACCTCCTCCTTCTTGTCCTTCTGTTTCAGGCCTCACCATTAACTGGGGGGCTCTGCTCGGCTGGTCTGCGGTTCAAGGCTCCTGTGATTGGTCCGTGTGTCTCCCGCTGTATTTCTCAGGACTGATGTGGACACTGATCTACGACACCATATATGCACATCAGGTGAAGCTGAGGATCTCTGTAGTTCTTATTTGTGCTAAATATAAACTTATTTGACATTAAGTCTGTTAGCAGCTCACATTTAGTGAAGAAATACCTCGTTCACTTTTAAACCATTGAGTCACTGATTTGATCTGACCTTGTTAAAATGTTGTTTTCTATTATTTATGAGGGAGAATTTATCTGGGGAATTATGGTTTCCTGTTTTTTTGCTGTTCTGACAGTCACTCTCAAAGAAGAATCATATGGATTGAGACTGAGCTCCATCTGTTCTATATTCAATAACCAGGATAAGGAAGACGACATCAAGGTAGGAGTCAAATCTACTACGCTGAGGTTCCAGGAGCAAACCAAACCTTGGCTGAGCGGCTTCACGGTGGCCATGATGTCAGGACTGGTTGTAGCTGGTGTCAATGCTGAACAGACTCTCCCTTACTATGCTGTACTGTCTGCAGTGGCCGTCCACCTAACACACCAGGTGAGGAACTTGGTGTTGTGCAGCACATATCTATTATTAGTTTTGTGGAAATATAAACATGACATTTTTTTCTTTTTTATGGTCCTGACTTAACATCCCATGTTTACTATTCTCTCCTTTAGATTTACACACTGCACATCAACAAACCAGAGGACTGCTGGAAGAAATTCGTCTCAAACAGAAACCTCGGACTGTTGTTGTTTTTAGGGATTGTTGTTGGAAATCTATGGAAAGAAAGAAGAGAGACTTTGCTGCAAAATGAAGATACGCTCAGATAAGTGACAATCAATGCACAGTATATTTAATTTAATTTACAGTACATCACATACAGTACTTAATCATTGCAGTGTCTTTTTATATTTTTACAAAGCTCCATAAATGATTAAAAGAGGTTCTTTAAGCTTAAATCACACAATAAATATCTTACTCATAAAATAAAGTTTATTGTTGTTGACCTTTATCACTAATATAACTATGGATGAGCAGTTGTTGTTCACATAAATGCAAATAAACGCCTTAAACCTGCATTCATTTTTGACCACCAGGGAGCAGTATGATTCACCTTACAAATGTTCTGCAAGTCTCTGGTTTAACAACTGTCTCAGTTTGTTTTTATGAGGCTGTGGAAAGAATTCTGTCACCCCAACAATCTGCTGAGCGTGCAGGCTGCAGAACCGAACCCTTATCCGAACCACATGGTGATCGAGGCAGAGAGCGGCACACATCTGCAGGGCCGAGGGCCCTTCTCATGTTTACTACTCTTTGCTGCTCTGGCTAATTATTTCAGTGACAATATAAAACATCACTTTATGCAGGTTTAAAGTTGAAAAGTCTACTTCAATTAGGGATTTATATATATCATTGTTATGTTGCAACTTATCCCCAGGGAAGATAGCGCAACAGGACAAGAGAAAACAGAAAATGAACAAGAACAAACTAAGTTCAAAGTACCAACAGCACAAACAACAACAAAGAGCAGAGATGCAACAATACAACTGTTGGACAACTACTGAATCCCCAGATTGAGAGTAACATAATAATCTATTCATGGATTTTAATGGACAAACAAGCTTTTCATATTGTAGTAGAGCTGTTGTAGCACAAATGTGTACATATGTATTTTTTTTAACATGGTTGCTTTAATAGTCTATGTAACTGTGTTGCATTTTGATAAGATGACAAGTAGAATCATGTTACAAAGAGGAAACAGACCCACAAATGAAGCTAACAAAAGCCTCAGGCCGGACATATTTCTTAATTCTACAGCAATAACCACACATGTGATGATCATTTGTGTGTTTATCCAGCTTAGACACACATACAGCATCCTCCTCCATGTTGAGGAAAGCTTTGGGTGTAAGTACCTGTGTATATAGTAGTCTGCTTGCACCGCTGACGCCCAAGTCAAGAACCCCACAAATTGACCCAAGTGCAAACCATGCCACCACATAGAAAAACCGAAAGTCACGAACAAAGGGAAATGTTTGCTTCTCATATAAATCGTTCTTCGCAGCCACGAAGCCGTTGTGGCGTTCCATCGACGTGCGAACTCTGACATGCGGCTCGACGCCTCGGTGGTCCAGAAATCACCATCGGATAAACCGCTCCAGTCCTGGGACTCTCCGGATGAATTTTGGCAATTTCCAAACCCAGCTGCATTATTGAGGCATTCACTGATCTTCCAGTGAGAGTAATACCGGAGCCTCAAAACCAGTGCGAGGGCCCAAACCCATAGGACGCCATGAATAGAAGCAGAGCTACTGGGATCATAGATGTTTTGTTTTAGAAAGTGGACAAGACAAAACCTTACCAGCTCCAGCAATAGCACCTGCATCAACTTCAGGAATACCTCACCCAGTGGACTGGGTGAGGGGCCGAGGCCGACTCCCTCCATGTGGCACACAAAGTGTCTGTAGGAGCCCAGCGGGCCGCCCAGCAGCGTGGTGACACTGAGGAGGTAGCTGACGAGAGGGAGAGGAAGGACACAACTCGTCTTTTTGGTTGATGCGTTATATGGGGACATAAGTTGTTTCTCCTGAAGGTCCATGGACACCGAGGTGATTCTCTGAGTGAGCAGCATCAAAGAGGACACCGCCAAAAACAACCTGGAATCACAAGAGGTGATTAAATACATTTTAAAGACTTGTGACCTTTATGTTTGTTCTGGAGCTTATTGATCACATGAGTCATAATGATTGAGCTAATGGAAACTTGTGTGTTAGTGGTAATTGTGGTGAAGGAGAATATCCCCCAATGGTAAAATAATTTGTGATATTTGTTTATTTGTTGTGTCGTTGTCTTTTTTTCACGAGATTCATTGACAATTAAATAAATGTATACAGAACCGACTTTGTCTTTTAAATGCATTTATAATTATCCAGACCAACACTTTTATTATTTTTATTTATCAGTAGATAAATACCTCACGCTGACAGGCTCATGCAGGTAATATTCACGATACTGTATAAGCAGGTGCCAGAAGGTCTGCCAGAACATCTGGATACCGAACGCCCAGATGTGGATGCTGCTGGGATCCACATGACCAATGAGCAGAATAAAGACAAAGGTGGAGGCGAACAGAAGAACACTGTAGATCCCCATCGTGCCGACCGCCAGGATACATCCTCCAACTGTCACAAAGACGTACCTGAAGACACAAAGACAACAGAAGGTGGGTCACGATTAGAGATGCTGCTTCATCAATCATATAAATCAGTATGGTCCTGAGAAATGTAGATATATTTGAAGAGCACATTTAAAAAAGAACAGACATCTCACCCAAATCAATATCAGGAAATGTAAAAACTGTTGGCAGCCCTTTATCCCCTCTGAAAATACTGTGGTTCTGCTATTGCCTTGTGTTCCATTCGACATAATTATACAAAGACTCATTCACAAATCAAACTTATTGAACCTTTTAAAAAAATGTTATCCAAATATGTATCACACAATGTGTTGATCGAAATGTGTGATCTATAGTAGAATAAAATTCTTCATCTTACACTGAATTATTACCTTTAAAAATGTAGTTTTGATATAATATACAATTTAAATGAATAATTTATAAATAATTTAAATAAATAATTGTATTTGTGATCACCTACCTGTACCTCAAGGAAAGATATCCACGTTTAGCAAAAAAATTAAACAGAAATGCGAAAGGCAGTGAAAAACATTGGTGCAGTAAAAACTGATGTTGTACCATCAGCCGGCTGATTGGACCCATATCGGAGAATATGCAAACAAGTTGAATATCACAGACTAAAGAACAAACTGAATGAAGGCGTTCGGTGCTGATCGTCCTATTAAAGAGGTGAAATACTTGATTTACCTGGACGACTGTGTTTTCCATTCCATCTCTGTGTTGCATTCAAGTTAATGGTTTGTTTGCCATCATCACACAACCCTGATAATGGTTATTCCCTTTTGTTTAACGTTATCAGTACGAGGAAGCTTTTTGTGAATTCATATTTCAAAAACTGTGGCAACTAAAACAAGTCTGATTCTCATGCTCTTTCTAGATGACGTCTGCATGTGTGTTAGTCCGTCTCACATATTAAACATTTTAGATCCAGTGTTATGGAGGATTTACAGAATGTGTTGAATATGAATCTTCTACTCAAGTACTTTTGACATCTACTTAATGCTGTAACAGCATTTTAGGGGAACATATTTTCTACTGCACCGCATTTATTAGACAGCTTGTTATTTGACCTAAGCATTTTACATTTAAGATAATTCCCAGCCTCTAAAAATAAGATGCACTGTGAAAGATAAAAAAAAATGGCCAAATTACTTGTAAAAATAAAGTAAGCATCAATAGGAGAATAAGGTTTCACCTAATTTGACTGCAGACTGTTTTATGTCTGTGGGGTGCAGCAGGATATTTTGAGCTGCCCTCATTTGAATTATATGTCAAAGTTGAGCAGGCCGACCTCTTAGGTAATGAGCTCCAGCTAAGTGGCACCAAAAGTACAAACACAGAAAATAACCTTTAGTAAAAAAAAAGTGTAATTTCTAGTATTAATAATTAGAAAATGAAAAAAAAGTCATCACGTCACAATTCAAAAAATATTTTGTATTTACTTATAGAATATATACTATATATATATATATACCAAGAGATCAGGGGATAAACATGTTGTGCTCCTGACCCGATTGCATCACGACCGACTCATGTTTAAACTGCTGCTGCGAAGCAACAAATGCAAATCACGTCTCAAGTTACAGACGGGACAAACTCCTCGACAGAGGAATGGCTGACAGCACAATAACTGCTGCTTTATTCTGTTGTTGCAAACTATGAGTCATGATCATGGGTACAGGCGGCTCACAGGCTCTAAATGACAAACACCGAGGCAATAAATATCAGAGCTGATGTCAGTTTGCATAACTGGGTATTAATTCTACATATTAATAGTACAAACCATACAGGGTTAGAATGGTGTGTTTAAAGCTTACTTTTTATAAAACCATCACAGCAGTATGATTAAGATATAGCTTTGGGTGTTAAGGTTTAGGTTTAATATCATCAGTTACAGGAGTTAGGATATTTATTGATTTCTGTTTCTCTCAGAATTTTTGTAAAAACAGAATATTTTAATCTCAGTTCCTGTTTTTGCTCTAATCAACGCTGATATTTCTTTATATTCCCCAACAGAGATTATTTGTTTCAACTTCTCTTACAAAGTATGGTAAACTCTTTTCAAATTTAGTTTTTCCTATCAATCTCCACTCAGTTTCCCGTAATGACAGATCGAACACATACTTTGTCAGTGACTACATCTTCAGTTCTATTTGTTATGACGCAACAATCTTTGCACATCTGGATTTGTTTTTTACTTCTCCCCTGCACATCCTCTCAAGACAAGCCTCTCTCTGGGCCAATCAGAGACAAGGCATTCCGGAGTTCAATGTGACCCATAGCACTGCCACATGGCTCCCGTCCCTGGATCCACAGCTATCTTGGAGCCACTTGTGCTTCGTCAGTGGTCATCTCGAATGCCCTTTGCCTCGTGGCACCTGCTCCGGCCCTGTGGGTCCCAAGGAGGGACTGGCCTGCAAACCCACTGCATCTCCTCTCAACCGGTTTAAACCTGATTCTCAGTCACAAGCTGACCGGTACTTGAGTTCTGGAAATTGATCTGCTTGCAAACTTCCAGGACAGGCATCCTGTCTGGCCTCAGTGTTGTTGCGGCATCACATTCGGGGAACTTCCTCCCCAGGTCAGCGGTAAGGTCACAGCAGTCTCATGCTGCTGCCGGCTGGCCAGAGAAGGTGGTTCTGGCAGCTGAGGTTGGTTTCTCTCTAGCTCTGAAGAAAGAAATGTTCTTTTCACTGAGTGGAGGCTTGTGCTGACTCATCCCACTATTGATAGTGTCTGCTGTGGCCTTTAGGACTTGGCCCTGGCTCCCTTGGCAGAGCCCTTGTCTGGAGCTTTTGAATATGTGCGCCATGAACGACTTTTCCAAAATTAGTTTAGTAGAAGCAAATACGGACGTATGTAAGCAAAAGACAAACCTGGGCAGCAATAGAAGCCTTTTTATTTTATGTCTGGTCATACGTCTCTCTGACATAGCTGGTGTGTTTTTGAACAAAGCAGTGTTTGAGTGTCCTTATTGAGGCCTTACTGTCACACAAGGGTGTTGGTGGGGGTCCGGGGTCAGAGCCACCGTCTGAAGTGACTGTGACAACACATTGATTGTTGGTGAAAGACACAGAAGAATCGTAAATAGATGCAGAACAACCACAGAGGAATCTTCAGCGGACACATGGCTGCGTTGTTTGTTTACATCCTGTGTCTGCTTCAGTCAGGGGGGTGTTGCTCCCCCACAGAAGAGAGAAGGTAGGAGGGCTCTTTCACAGCTGTGCCTGGAGGCCCATGGAATCATAATGCGGATGTTGTCAGCGCTACTGATGCCGCTGTGAAATAGGATGAGATATCACAGGAGAAAAATGAGACATGGGGGGTTTAATAAGTATGCAAAATGATAAGAATTATGTGCCCGGACTTTTGCAGTCACCCGATCTTGATATTTTGGAAAAGCTCACTTCACAATAAGCATCAAAATACAAAATGAGCGAGTATAATTTAAAAGAATGAGGCCCCGAGCAACTTCAGGGCTCCAGAGACAATGCAAAGTATAATGCTTTTACCCTTTAATTTCTCTACTCTCTGTATGTCACAGTTTGATCCATGTGATAAATCCATAAAAGACAGTGGTGGGCATTCATTCACGAGCACTGGGAGTATTCCCGCTGGCCTGAGGTTTGTTTTGGTTGGACAGGAAAACGTTAACCAGACCAGCAAAGATATAAACAAGCAGGATACGTAGGAGAAAACAGGCTTGTGTTCCAGCAACACCCCCTCATTAATGATAATAATAATCCCCCTTGTTTGATGTGCAGTGGGAGTACTGAGCTGTTGTTTCCAGAAAGCGGTCATGTGATTTACTCTAACCCTCCATCAGCGAGAGAGAAAGAGAAACCACAGGAAACTTGACTTCCCTTTACCACATGTTGTATTGTGTTGTGGTAGCGTCAAGCATCTGCTACAAGAACATCAAATAGATGTAATAATGATAATGATAATAATAATAATGATGCATTTTATTTCTCCAGAGGTTTTGACGCATGCTCAAAGTCACTTTACAGGATTAAGAGAAAGAAAGCGGATAAAAACAGCTCTAAAAATAAAACGCACACATGATCACACATTGAAATAGAAGATAAACACAAAAAACAAACTTTTTAAATTAAGAATGAATCTTTTTTTTTTGTCGTATCAGTTGGCCGGTTAAACTCTAGTTCACTCTGTCATGTGGATACACGTGGACTCAGAGGAACGTGCACACACATATAACCAGGTTACACATGAGAGTAACACACACAATTAGCTGTCTCGTGGATTGCGTGAAGATGTGACCCGTATGGACTGGAGTCAGAGTCCAGGCCGGATTTATTGTCATTGCTGAATTAATGTCACAATGCACCTTCTCATGTGTCACTTTGAGCCTCACACACCATCAGTGAGTCGGTGGTCTGTGTGTGTGTGTGTGTGTGTGTGTGTGTGTGTGTGGTGTGTGTGTCTGTGGGGTGGGGGGGCGCTTGAGTAACCTGTGTTTGTATCTGCTCCTGGCCACTGGACGGCGTGCACGTGAGAAAGTTCAGCAGCTGTTTGACCGGGGCTCGTCACCGCGTCACGTCGCGTCCCTCGCCCCGATTGGTCCGCCCCTGTGCAACTGTGCAGTTGTATAAACTCTGCAGTTTAAAGGAGTTGGCAGAGGGGATCGCATCAGCCTCAGTGGGGGGAAACTCTGCCGAGCGAGGGGAGGAAGACGAACACGAAGAAGAAGAATCAGAAGAGTTAGATAAGAAGAGGAAGAGGAGCAGAGAGCAAAAGGCTGAACCCGTTCCCTGCACACTTGTCTCTCAGAGTGATTTAGAGATGCAGAGCTGCGCCAGGTCCTGGGGGATCTTCTTGGCCAAGAATCCCTGCGCACCGTGCAGGCATCTGAGCGTCAGGAGCCGCGTGGCGGGGAAACTTCAGAGCAGCATCCGAAACTGTGGCGCGTCCTCAGCAGCAGGAGCGAGAGGAGCAGGAGGAGCAGGAGCCGGAGTCCGGGGTGTGAGAACCTCCGCAGCCGCCTCCTCCAGACAGATCGAGAGGATCCTGCCCAGACATGACGACTTCGCCGAGAAACACATCGGCCCAGGTGAGAGGGAGAAGAGAGAAATGCTGGATGCTCTTGGACTCGAGGTAAGATTTCATTTATTCGATTTATTTATTTGATTTTTCTCCCCTGATGAGCAAACACATCTCCGCTGGGAACCACTTTCTCTCCCATCACATCCACAGCCTTTGTTTGTGCGCTTTTTATTCATCCTGCTTTTGTTTTGTTTTGCAGTCGATCGACCAGTTGATCGGGGACACGGTCCCGACGTCCATCCGCATGCAGCGGAGTATGAAAATGGATGATCCACTTTGTAAGTTTTTTTTTAATTTTGTATATATTCACCGGTTCTTGATACAAAACCGCGTCCGTGTTACATATCTTGCCTCCGCCTGGCACACCAGCGCATGGCCCGCCTCGACGCGCTATTGTGCCAAACCTCGATTTTTTTTTTTGTTGTTGTTAAAAACGACAAATCTCATGAAAACGCACGTAAGGAAATAATTTCTCCCAGTGTTGTGCAGCTATCCCCCCAGCCCGCAGCCACCCACGTTAAAAAACAGGCGAGAGAGAGGCTGGAATGTAGGCTGCACCTCTATTGTGCGCCGTGGTGCGCGCTCCCCGGGTTCAGTCTTCCTCTGAACATATTTGGAGTTGTTTTTGCGAAACTCGGCGAGCGGCACCAATCTCCTGCTGGGAAGCCGATGCTCATAGGATGGCAACTGGAGTGTAAAGTTCAGCCCTTAGCTCCGGTCCCAAGTCCAGTTCAATCTGGTTACAGCGTTCACATTACATCACAGCCGAGGGGCTTCCTAATAAGGTGACTGGTGCGTTTTGCATCGGATCTGCCTGCCTGCATGTGTGTGTCTGTGTGTGTGTGTGTGTGTGAGTTGCTTCATATGCATCACACTGCATGTACCGTTCAGCAGATGCACCCTTTCTGCCACTTTATTCTGGCTCATTTCCTACAAAAACAATGAAATTCACAGCAACCTTTACATGCTGGAGACGGAGCAGTGGGTCAGATTTACCAGAACAGGTTTATTCCAGCACACCATGGCAGAGAGGAAGGCAGTAGATGCACTAAATGGCTTTAATAGTTGATATAATCCTCATTTTTAAATCCGCTGCCTCCCTGTCAGCTCTAATCCTTCCGGAACCTGTCTACATAGATAATGAGTGTTTTTGAAATGCAAATATTCTTCTTTTTGCTCCGGGTGAAGCTTATGGTAATTTTTTTTAGAGCAGGGGGAGATGTTGTTTTGATCGTGTGTATGTGCAAAATTCAAAGTGTGCAGCAGGATACGGTTTGACATCAACATCTGAATGATAAGAGCATCCCCTCTGGTATCAGCGGATATCATCACATATTATCACAGTCACAGCAATCCAGCTGTTTATTATGTAGTTGAAGTGCCTCTTGGTATGAAGCACATGACGTAACAGTCTCCAAATCTCTAATATAAATCCTTTATAACGATTCATGACGACAACACAACAGAGAAGAAAACGAAATGGCACTTATCTTTGTTTTCATCATCATTTAAACTGCAGAATATTTTTCTATTAGGTTATTATTTGTGCACAAAAGCAATGAAAGGGTTTTATATCCCTAAATTCCCAAACGGTGATTACAAATGTCTTGTCTAGTTTGACCAAAAGGACAAAACTGAATTGCCAGCGAGGAGCTGAAACCAGGGGGGAAATGAACCTAAGTGATAAGTCAGTCATCAAATAGTTGCTCATTAACTTCACTTTAAAGGATATTTCAGCACTAAATGCTGTTATCTTACACCACTGTCGAAAGCTGCTGATTCATCCGAGCTGAGACTCTCTCGTACATCTAGAAATCAATTCATCCTCAGGTGCCTGTGGCTGTTTTCATACGTCACCTCCAGGCGCTGTGATCCGCCCTGTGTCGGCCCCTCCTCTGACTCTGGCCGCTCTCATAATGCATCAAGCCATGCTGAAGGAACAAACTGGAGGCCGTGCTACTTTTCTGCTTGTTCAGCTTTGGAGGGCTTCAGTTTGCAAAGCGGGCGAGGGATTCTCTCTCCAACAATAGGCCCCCTGGATGGCTCTGAATCAGGCTTTTTTTTTTTGTGTGTTGCCCTGTAGAGCTGAGGGACCATGGGAAAGCAGTCCTCCCCACAGACACAAACTCGCAACACAGACACACAAAAAAGACACACTAATGGGTCACACTAAAACCTGCTGGTAACCCTCCATCGCTATCATTTTTATTCGTCTGGTTCAGTTGAGTGTGCAGCGTTTAGCCCTTTTTGAAGAGGCTGTAGATATCTGCTTGTCGACTGGCTGCGGTCTCTCACCCCACCGAGGACTGGAGGTGTCTTTCTTCTCCCCAAAAAAACGGGACCAGTCGGGGCTCTCGGTTCAGACTGGCGGTATTGTCCATTCCTTGGGGTTGCTAGGCAGCCAGGAAGGCCGGTGGAATCTCAGTGGCTGGTGGAGCACTGGCAGAGCTCCCTCCCAGCAGTGTGGAATGAGGCTAAACCACTAGCCACTGGGGAATAAACCATATGGGAAGAGGCGTTTGCAAGTGACATGGACAGAAATGTGTCCCACGTCTCATCTTCTTTAACTATGAGGTGTTTATTATTCATACAGATGAATGTTTACAGTGTATTCTCAGTCGTGTGTGTGTGTGTGGGGGGGGCTGCTGTGTTGTATTTAGGACACCAACTATGTCAATATCAAATGTCCTTTTATGTTCTCCATTTATTGACATGGTCAGTATCAGTTTTAGCTCAATACTCTGTCATCAAATGTTTTGTTTTATATAAATATTCAACTTAATATATTGTTTGGCAAAGAAATACAGAGATTTCTCTTATAAGAGAGACTAGACTTCCTTGGAAATTCACTCCGACTCAAACAATTCGTCAATGATCCAAATAGATGCTAAATGATTAATTACATCAGCCTGATCTCTACTGGGACCACGTGTCTCCTCTAACTGGTTGCATGCCACACTGATCTTCTTAGTGCTGTCATACAGCCAATGTTTCAACTGAGATACTGGATGCTTTACAAGTCTTTGTCATTCAGGTCTTTCAACATATCTTGTTTGACATAATTAATACATTGTCCTTGTTCAGTGTTGCACAGAAATGTGAATTTAATCCCAGATTATAATCCTGTAGGTGAGATTGGCCACGTTCTTGATTTCATGAGTGAATATTCCGCAAAACTTACACCGTTGTGCCTCAAATGTGTTACAGGTGAGAATGAGATGCTGGACCATTTGCAGAAGATTGCATCCATGAACAAAGTGTACAGGTCCTACATCGGCATGGGCTACTACAACTGCTCCGTGCCTCCGCCCATCCAGAGAAATCTCCTGGAGAATGCAGGCTGGTGAGAAATCAACAGCGATTTAAGCTTATTTATCTTTTTGGCTGCTAATTGAATGCACAACTTTAGCTGGTGCACAGTAACTTGCCCTTAATAGGAAACTGTGTGACTTGAAGTCACTAGTCATGTGAGGTCTGATGACCCAAAGCTCTCCTGCTTTCTGCCAGACAAGATTTTCTTTCACCAAAATGCCAATCAGCAATCCCTGCACACTGTCCGCTCCATGTCCTAGTTTCCACACTGGCTCTGTTTAGACTCATAGTGTGCGTCTTGTTCCCAGGGTAACTCAGTACACACCTTACCAGCCCGAGGTGGCTCAGGGTCGCCTGGAGTCCCTCCTCAACTACCAGACCATGATCTGTGACATCACAGGCATGCCCGTCGCCAACGCCTCCCTGCTGGACGAGGGAACCGCTGCTGCTGAGGCCATGCAGCTCTGCCACAGGTATTCACAAGATGACTGACACAAGTAGTGATGTGGAGAACAAGCTCAGATCAGGGGCTGTAGATTCCAATCTGATTGTTTAAAGATGCTCAACACTTGCAGCAGAAAGAGAAGCTTCAGTCCCTCTGACTATTTGTGGTTACTCCTCACAGACAGAACAAGAGAAGGACTTTCTACATTGACCCACGGTGCCATCCTCAGACTATCGCTGTGGTGCAGACCAGAGCCAAGTATGTACTTCACACCAGATGAAATGAAAAACAAAAAGCTACTACTACACATTCCTGCCAATTTTTTTTCTTAAGCAAAGAACCCTCAAGCTTTGACTGTTCTGTTGCAGCTACATTGGGGTAAAAACAGTTCTGAAGCTGCCTCATGAGATGGACTTCAGTGGAAAGGATGTGAGCGGCGTGCTCTTCCAGTATCCAGACACCGACGGCAGGGTGGAAGACTTCACTGCCCTCGTGGACCGTGCACACAAAGGAGGGGTAGGAGAGAGTTCCTGCAGATATTCTTATGACTTAATATAGCACCGTGCTTGATTTCATATATCCTCCCTCGCCCAGGCCCTGGCCTGCTGTGCCACAGATCTTCTGGCTCTCTGCGTACTGCGTCCTCCTGGAGAGTTTGGAGTGGATATCGCCCTGGGCAGCTCCCAGAGGTTTGGAGTTCCTCTCTGCTATGGCGGTCCGCACGCTGCCTTCTTCGCTGTTAGAGAAAACCTGGTCCGGATGATGCCCGGCAGAATGGTTGGCGTCACCAGGTGAGACTTTACATTCATGTCAAAAAAAACAAAAACAGGGCCTCAAACAATGCAATTCAAAAGTCTGCATATTGAACGGTTTTATTTCATATATATCATTATTACGTTTCAGGGATGCAGCTGGTAAGGAAGTGTACCGGCTTGCTCTGCAGACCAGAGAGCAGCACATCCGCAGAGACAAAGCCACCAGCAACATCTGCACTGCACAGGTATGACCAGGCTTTTAAAGGTTAATCATTTTTTATTTATATAAAAACAAAGTGAAGAAGGAAGTGAAATCATTTGAACCATTATAGGAGAACGTGCGTTTTTACATTTAAGAATCAATTGTGGTACAAAATGTATTGTTTCTTTGTATTTTGATGAATATTTTTTTTTAAGCATCTGATTAAATCCCTGTTCATCCTCCCAGGCTCTGCTGGCCAACATGGCTGCCATGTTTGGTCTGTACCACGGTCCTCAGGGCCTCAAACACATCGCTGAGCGGACACACAATGCTGCACTGATCCTCGCTGAAGGTTAGTTGTTTTCTTTTCTTTGCTTTAAATTAAACTTAAATTAATTCAGTAGCAGGGATGTTTTCTGGGAGTTGATTGGTTGAATATTTAAAGTATTGGGCTATTACTCTGGTGAGGGATGCTATTATTTCAATGTCTGAATATGACACATGGATAAAGACTTTCTTATCCAATTGCACCCTCCATAGATTTCATTATTATTATTTATCTATCGAAAGAATAACACACTCACTGTTTCAGGTCTGAAGAGAGCAGGACACCGGCTACACAGCGACACGTTCTTCGACACCCTGAAGATCAACTGCAGCGTGGCGGCCAAAGACATCTTGGAGCGAGCGGCGCAGCGGCAGATAAACCTGCGAGTCTACACTGAGGGAGTGGTGAGTCCTTGTGTTCAAGCTGCAGAGCAACAGAAACCCCTGCACAATCCCACTACCTTATAACAAAATGACTAAAATGAGTTTGTCAGTGTAAGATTTAAAACGTTCTGATCTCTGCTGTGCTCTCGGCAGTTGGGCGTCTCTCTGGACGAGACGGTGACCGAGAGGGACTTGGACGACTTGCTCTGGGTCTTCGGCTGTGAATCGTCAGCTGTACGTTCATCCACACTTAATGATCACTCTCAACTGACAGTGAAGTGATGGCAGTAATGTTTATCGGGGTTGCCGCTGGCTTTAATTTGAAAATGCTAAATTTCCAGGAGCTGATAGCCGAGAAGATGGGAGAGCGGGTGAAGGGCATCACAGGAAGTCCTTTCAAGAGGACGAGCAAGTACCTCTCACACCAGGTTTTTAACAGGTTAGTGATTTCCACACTAAGGCACAAAGTGTTCCACTACACCGATGATAACGCTGCTCAGACATGTTGTCTTAATGACCCGTTGAGTCATAAATATCAGAACTTTATTGCATAATGTTACATGCAGTGCTAGTAGTTGGATTTGAGGCCCGTCTCTGTTTGCTGCTGGTGTTAAATCTAGTTTGTATGTTGCAAAAACAACAGGTGGATTTCTGCCTAAAGCATTTAAAGTACAATAATTTAAGAAATAAGTTTAAATATCATTCCAAAATCTTTAATTAACCCCCGTTGCCCCATTGTGATCTTTCAAGATCTGGTTTAATTTATCTATACAAAGATTTGCTGTTCCTGGTAGAATTGTTGTTGTTTTCCGTACATTTAAATAAATAATTATTTTCAGCAGCTGCCTTCTCGGCAACTTCTGAAAACCTCTGACAGCAGAATGGGGCGTCTCTTTATCTTATTACTGCCATAAAGTCCGTCCACTATCAGGACTCCTAATGTCTTAAGTCCTCAGGTTACTCTCTTACATAATCATTGTGACAGACGATACTGTGCTAAAGTTGTAGGTATTAAATATCAAGTGAGATTTAAAACCATTTTATTATCAACCACATGTTGTTGAGCTCAGGGTTTGTGGAGACTAGACGTGTGCTCCTCTGGCTGCATGTCTGAGGTCACCGTGATGCTGGATATAAATGTTTTGACTCAACAGACACTTCCCTGATTAATATTGCATCATGGATAAGAATCTAAATATATAAAATGCCTTAAACTTTTGCACACTACTGTTTTCTATAAAAAATTGAATATGTGCAGTACACATATTTGGCATAAGAGAATAAAATGCCTGTTGTTAAATCTTCCTGGTTAATCTTTGTTTGCAGTTATCACTCTGAGACCAACATTGTGCGATACATGAAGCGTCTGGAGAACAAAGACATCTCCTTGGTGCACAGCATGATACCACTGGTCAGTGTTACCTGAGGCTAAACCACACATCCAGATGTGCAAACACCGGTGCTAAAATGTTGTTTTTTGTGTCTTCAGGGCTCCTGCACCATGAAGTTGAATAGTTCATCAGAACTCATGGTGAGTCATTCTGTACATGTGATGATTTGTTACAGCTGTAGAACAAATTGGATTTTCCTCCTCACCTACACTGCTGTCCTCCTCCTCCTCCTCTTCTTCCTCAGCCCATCACCTGGAGGGAGTTTGCCAACATCCACCCGTTTGTGCCTCTGGATCAGGCCGAGGGCTACCAGAAACTTTTCAAGCAGCTGGAGAAGGACCTCTGTGAGGTGACGGGCTACGATAAGATCTCCTTCCAGCCAAACAGGTAAGAGCTCTGACCTTCAGAGGTCTTTACGGAGAAGATGGTTCCACCCACACCCAACAAGAAGAAATCTAGTATCACTATAGACTTGTTTCATTCCTTATGTGGACATGGGACACGTGGAAAGTTTTCAGCCTCTAAGAAAGAGGCTTCCTGAGACATGACCAGTCTAACATATCATATAAGTGATGTGACATGACCCAGAAACTAAAATATGTACTGCTAAATCTCAATAATAAGCGCAAACCAATTTAAATTTGTTCCACCACATACTTGTGTTGAAATCAGACCGGCACCTAAATGCTGCTCTACTCATTGAGACCATGAATTGCAGTGACATTTTAAATGAACTGTAGAAACCTCTTCTGACTGCTTTGGTTTCCACATAGCGCCACCAGCAGGTCAAAAGTTAGATTTGTCCAATTTACGATTAAAATAACTGCAAAACTAATGGAATTACCTTTTTAGCCTCAGCTTCAATGTTCCAAGAAACAAATAGTTTCTTTTTGCTGAAAGTTTTCAGAGAGAAGTTCATTAGATTGTCTGTTAAATAGATTACGTCTGTAGATAATTCACTTTTGTGGCCTTTCTAACCTGTCGTATGTGTGATTTCACTGATGCAAGACCTTGTCACCATTGGCTGAATATGTGATCATCTCATTAATGTGATAAAACACGATTTTACAGTCTGAATTTAACTGAACAGATTGTGTTGCACTCCAGGTCAGTTTTAAAATATGCATAAAAGCTTATTTCAGGTTTCAGCTGACACGGCACACACCTGCATCTGCTGCTTATCACCACTTATCAGAGGCAGTGGGTTTATGAATAGTACACCAGGCCCACAGAGTTATCATGCAGCTTGCTTCTCATCACATCTCCCTCTCCTCTTTTGGTAATGTCTGCAGACTGATCTTTGTACTGTGCTGAGGTAAGGATGTGTGTGTGCGTGTGTGTGACCATGGTGTGTTTGCCTTGCCTTCCAGTGGTGCTCAGGGAGAATACGCTGGCCTGGCCGCC
The DNA here is from genome assembly GCF_947347685.1 of Pleuronectes platessa. Classification (NCBI taxonomy): domain Eukaryota; kingdom Metazoa; phylum Chordata; class Actinopteri; order Pleuronectiformes; family Pleuronectidae; genus Pleuronectes; species Pleuronectes platessa. The sequence goes on from NC_070629.1 coordinate 25,262,080, forward strand.
ATAAAAGCCTACCTGAACTCAAAGGGGGAGAGCTCGAGAAGTGTAAGTGTGCTGCGGCTGAGATAAGAGTCGTAATTGGACGAAAGTCACGATCGACAAACGTTGTGAATTAAGCTGTTTTCAGACATGGCATTTAGAAAATGTGAAAGAACGCAGCCGTCCCTCTGCATAGAGCATAGAACATATATTCTGCTTTGGAAGCCACATGTTTTTGTTAACAGCCCATTGAAGCCTTAGGAGTTTTTCAAAGATCACATCTTTGTTCTGCGTCTTCAACATGTATGGCACTTTTTTTTTTGTAAATCCAGAGATATCTTTATTCTTCCAGTTTAAAGTTGCATGTTAGAAACATCATCACTTCCTGCTGTGTTCTCACCTGGGCTCAGAAATGTTCTTACTCAGACTTCAGTGCATGTCTGAAAGCAGCTTTTGTGTTATGTTGTCGTTAATACGATTTTAAATACACGTCTTTGATCTAATTCTGTGTTTGATAGAAAAGATTTCAGTCGCCAAAGGATCTGTTCTATGTGCAAATAACCCAAAGGAATGTCACGAATAAAATCATGTTTGCTTAACCTCAGGAAGTGGGAGGGAAACTGATTTACAGGAATCGTTTGACATTTGGGGAAACGGCCACAAATGGATGAATAAGCCAACATCTCTGTCCAACAATTAAATGTGAAGCTACAAGCAGAAAATGTGCCAACTCACTGGAGAGAGCCAGGGTAGCCTAACCAATGCTGAGATATGCTAAGCTAACTTTCCTCCGGCTTCAGCTTCATGTTTTATGCACACAAGTGGTATCGGTCCCCTCATCCAGCTCTCTGCAAGATGCAAATCATTTAATTCAATTAGATTATGTCAAAGCCTTCATTTTAATATATTTTACTAAAGAAGAAAATAAGTTTTATCTATAGAGAGTAAATAGAAAAAGTGGTCTCAGAACTTTATCAGCTCTGATTGTGCTGACATAATGTCTACTGACAGATGCTGATCAATCAAAAGTAGAGTACAACACTGTGTGGATTGTGACCTGCTGACTCGTGCTCTTATCAGCCTGTGCTCCTCACAGTTGGGTTTATTGTTCCCAGGTTACAACAGGTCATCACAGATGAACAGGTCTCAGATACGCTGTTTAGCTGCAGGACGAGATAAGACACTCACTCAGATTAAAGGCGGGCTGACTCAGGTTTTTGGTCTGTGCTGTTAATCGGCCCTTGTTTTTAATAGCTGCCCTCGTAAGGGCCGTCTTAGATAGTGCACTGCTCCCTTGAAATCAAGTCAAGGTCCAAACTCGCAACCGTTTGTGCAAACAAAGGGGCTGAAAAGGCTCCGGTGCCACCATAGGTCGCCTGATTCCAAGATGCCATATTAGGAGGTTTTAAGACAGCTGCAAGTCATGGTGTGACAGGCAATGTTTTCCCAGTCAGTTATTGGTCAAGGTTACCCTACCCACAGTCTCACAACTGGGACGCTTGGACCCAAAATGTCAGATATGCCACCCTAATAAGGGATAAAATCAATTAGTAGCCTGTGGTCTGGTTACACTTTAGAGCCAGTGGCTGAATCAAAATTCCCAAAGTTACTCACACACACTAGGCTCTGAAAACCCAATTTTTTTTCTATTAATAATGAATTAATAATGAATTCCACTGTATAACGGTATATTTAGTTATTAGAGGCCAAACCACCCGTTTTTAAATTTAGAATAAAATATATAAGGCAGCATTAAGATTTAAACGCATAAAGAAATTAATTCTATTTAAATGCACTTTTTTTTTTGTCTGTGATCTGCACCGAGTCCCCACAAAATCCTTTGGCTTTATTTTAAATCATCGTTTATTCTGCAGCCATATCCCGACTGTACCATGTTTTAAAATACAATAGTTTATTTTGTGTTTTCTCTTTGGGTTTATCCAGATATTTGATTTCTGTTCACCCTCTGTTGTCTCTCTCCCTCCAGGTCTGTCTGATACCCAAGTCGGCTCACGGCACCAACCCTGCGAGTGCTCAGATGGCTGGAATGAAGGTTCAGGTGGTGGAGGTGGACAAGGACGGCAACACTGACATGGCACATCTCAAGGCTCTGGTGAGAGTTCTACACAAGATCATCACTTGACCTTTCAACCTTTTGACTTTTTCAACTTTGTTAAATGCCACATTTTGTTATTCAAGAAAGGTTTTTGGGGAGTTCTGCCTTCGTTGTAGAGTTGACAGTGGAGACATTGAAGGTATCAGGGTAGGGAGACAAGGGGGAGGTTTCTTTATCTGGATGTGAACCCCCTGAATTAATAGTGGATTTTAATCTGCGACTTTCACCCCTAAGGTTCTGAGGGTTCTTGTTCCTAATATATTTATTTCTCTTCCCAGGTCGATAAACACAAGGCGAGTCTGGCGGCCATGATGATCACCTACCCCTCCACCTTTGGCGTGTTTGAGGAGCAGATCCGGGACGTGTGTGATCTTATTCATGAGAACGGGGGCCAGGTGTACCTGGACGGTGCCAACATGAACGCCCAGGTGAGAGAACAAACTGCAAAGTAACAGCTCGGATCTCTGAAAGTTAAATAGGACTTGTGATAACGGGAGGCTAACGGGGTAAAGGTTTATAGAGCTGATACAATAAATAGATTCATGGATTAATGGATAACTCTGTGGAAAATTACTTGATTACAAAGCTAATAACGATAATGACTATAGGCTTAACAACTTTAAGATATGGAAATTGTACATTGAATAACAAAAGCACAAACAAAGTAATGAAGCCGAAAAAAAAATGCATAAAAAGGACATGTAGATCGTCCCTTCACTGTATGTCTCTCCTCTGTCATGCTTACATTCTGTCCTATCAATGAAAGCTATAGAGCTCAAAAATACATATTCATTATTTTAATTTCTTCCTTCACTTCCAGGTGGGTTTGTGTCGTCCTGGAGATTACGGCTCAGACGTGTCTCATCTCAACCTCCACAAAACCTTCTGCATCCCTCACGGCGGAGGAGGACCCGGCATGGGGCCGATTGGAGTGTGAGTCCGAATATTCAACTGTTTGGTTTGTGTGTGTGTGTGATATTTAAGATCAGGTGTCTCTTGCATGTTTATACTGTTTAAGCAGGTAGAAACATCCAGCATCCCACTTGGCTATAACTTTTTTTTGTCTGTAACATTTAACGTTCTTGACCAAAGAAGCAACGCTGACCATTAAAGCTTCAGATATATAAATATTCCTTTTGTTTATGACCAGATTCACACTAGATTCAAACCAGTTGAGTGGTGGGATTGGGTTTAATCTTGATAGAACATATCTATTTTCTATTTATCTACTTTGAACCTCAACATGTCCTCATGCAATTATCTCCCCCCCCCATCAGGAAGTCTCACCTCGCCCCCTTCCTGCCGAGCCACCCGGTGGTGGACATGCAGTCAGGCAACGCCAGCAGCTCGCTGGGCACCATCAGCGCCGCCCCCTGGGGCTCCAGTGCCATCCTGCCCATCTCCTGGGCCTACATCAAGGTCAGCTCAGAGGGTAGAACCCCCAGTTGTGTTGGAATCCTGCCTCCTGCGTGTGGTTTGTGTGTTATTGTGAGGTACAGGAGCTAATGTGTGTTGTCAGGGTTTCCTCATCAGCTGGAAGGAAGTGAATGCAGATGAGTTTAGGGAAGTGAAAGAAAGGATCTGTGTCTTATTGACTAAATTGGCAAAAAAACTGTTTCCTGTAATAAGATTTATTTTTATTTTTATGTTCTTGACCTAGATAAAATGATGACGTGTTCGGTTCTTGAACAGAACGGTTCTTATTGAGTCTTTATCCAAATAAGGATTCATTTGTGCATTTCAAGTGAATAATGTTAGAAAAGGTACACGATTGAATGTTTCATCTCTAATAAATAATCAGATGTTAGTGTTCGGCTTAAAGAGACGTTTTGTCACCGTGAATCTGAAACTTTACATCAATTAGAATCATGATATATTAAGTTTAGTCTGATGCTCATGTCAGTGTCAGAAGGGATTGTCACCCCCCCCCCCCTGTGTGTTCAGATGATGGGATCTAAGGGACTGCGTCACGCTACAGAAGTGGCCATCCTCAACGCCAACTACATGGCCAAGAGGCTGGAAGGTCACTACAAGATCCTCTACAGAGGCAGGAAAGGTAAACTGCTGTGGCTTCTCAACTGCAAATCAATTCAAAAAGACTTTAATCAGCGTAGGTCACATTTGAAATACCCTCCCCTCCTTGTCCTTTTGTCCGTCAGGTTTCGTAGCCCACGAGTTCATCCTGGATGTGAGGCCGTTCAAGAAGACGGCAAATATCGAGGCCGTGGATTTGGCCAAGAGGCTGCAGGATTACGGTAAGCTGAGTCAAACGCATTCTTCCTCTAGTGTTGTGTTGGTGCTGCAGTGCTGCTCAGCCGGCACATTGACGTGATGAAGATTATCCTGTCTTTATTTAGCCCTAAAAAAAAATTGAGGCTAAGCGGAAGGAGATTCGTCAAACTGCAAACCATCTTCTTCCTCAAGTTTCTCACTGCTACGTTTTCACTGGCATCCTCTCTGGCCTGTTTATAAGAAAACTAATAAAACCACTTGACTAAATGTTGTAGTTATTAAGGCCAGAAATGGTTAAATCATATTAATCTGTATCTCATATCTATTCTGATCATTTTATCCTCATCCATTTTGGATTCTAAATAACAAAGAGTCATCTGTCTCAGTGACGAGTTTGTCAGATGTTTGTTGAAGTGTAATTTAATGAGAAATGGTTTCAATGGTCCAAAAGCGCTGGTTTCTATACTGCTACCATTACTGCTGTTACTTTCCCTAAATGGGAATCGTACATGAAATCCTTATCGGTTGCTTCACCACTTTCCTGTCATCGGATGATTCAGGCAGACGAAGCACGACGTGACGATTAGTTGACGGGACAGAAACTTTGCTGAATCTGGAAAGATTTAGGGCTCGGTCGGTTTATGAAATCCCTTATTAAGCAAAAAACACTTCTCCTTTGTCATCTCTCTGAGTCCGCTCTGTGTTTCTGGTCCTCCTCACTCCTACTTCTCATTTCATCATCACACAAAAACAACACTTCTACTTTTGCCCTATATTTGTTCCTTCTTGGTTTTACCCTTTTCAGCCAAGGTAAACCTGGTGCTGGTTCAGAGTTGGTTCAACCTTTAAGAACCAGGTTGCTTTTCCACATCTTTCTATACGTCCGATTCCCGAGCAGCATCAATGGTGACTTTGTTATGGCCTCATCGGAGTGTGAGTCCTTGTAGGTTTCACAGACCAACCTCTGTTTTTCTGAGATTGTTGTTTGTGATCTTCTGCAGCTGTCGGTGCTTCTTTCGATGTTCTAGATGCACAGGATTTTGTCACTCTCAGCCTTTTTTTCAAATATAAACGTTTTTTTTACCCTCTTTTTGAATGTTTTCCAGGTTTCCATGCACCCACCATGTCATGGCCGGTGGTTGGAACACTCATGATCGAGCCCACGGAGTCCGAGGACAAGGCCGAGATCGACCGGTACTGCGACGCCCTGCTCGGTATCCGACAGGAGATCGCAGAGATCGAGGAGGGACGGATGGACTCGCGCATCAATCCCCTCAAGGTACGTTACTGGGAGGGTTTCTCTCTTTGTTTGAAGTGGGAAGAAGAATTACACTGGCTGATGTGAAGCTGTGACAGATCCTACTTGAGCTCTGTGTGTGTTTGTGTGTGTGTGTTTGTGTGCAGATGGCCCCTCACTCTCTGGCCTGCATCGCGTCGTCAAACTGGGAGAGACCTTACTCCAGGGAGCTCGCAGCTTTCCCCATGGTGAGTGACCTCGTGGCTCTGCTGCAACTTTCCTGTGTGACGACAGGTGCTTTAGGTTAGAACTCCATGGTCTCCATCGCCCTCTAGTGGTGAGAAGTAAGAGTTGCAATCATGATGGACCCCTGGCTTCTACAGCTCCACCAACGAGGTTATGTTTTCACCGATGTTTGTTTGTAAGCAAGATTACACAAGAACTACCTGACAAAATGTCATGACACTAAGTGGAAGGGTGTTATGGGTCAGGGAGTAACTAGGTACATTTTGGTGCTGATCAGAATCAGGGGGCAGATCCAGGAATTATTTTAACATTGTGAAACTTTGTCTTTCTGACATTTTGACAGTTTTCTTTGGGAAGTTCATCTTAATGAAATACATCAGTGTGTGTAATTCTGCAGCTTGATTTTTAACTAAAGCCAAGTTTTAACACTGTCTTTCTCACCAACTCTTTAAGACTTCATTGTACTTAGTTTAAAAAAAATACTGAATTAGGCATTTTGCCTTTGGGACAGGAAAGTGAAGAGTAGAGATATGGGATGGATGCAGCGCAGAGTCTTGGATTGAGTAAAAAAATAACTTTAAATCCTGTACTACTTTTATTCTCACCATTATCCCTCTTTTCCTACTTTCACAGCCTTTCATTAGGCCCGAGACCAAATTCTGGCCGAGCATCTCCAGGATCGACGACATCTACGGCGACCAGAACCTTGTGTGCACCTGCCCCCCCATGGAGTCCTACGAGTCCCCGTACGAGGAGAACAGAGCGTCCTCGTAGAGGCTCCCTGCGGTCCGGTCCCAATGTCCGGCCAGAGCTCCAAGAACTCAGACTTAGAATTATCTGTGAACATGTGAGAGGGTTCGGGGCTGAAAACGCTACAGTGTGAAGTCCTCTAGCTGAGGCTCATATCTCAGATGGAGTTTAATACAAATATTCTCGATATAGATGTTTGATCAAATTAGGTGAACATAGATCCAAACTGTCGGGCTCTTCATGGGACAACAAGTCTATTTTCTTAGTTTTTCATTTTTATCGCTGTGTGAATTGTTAAATCAAAGCGAGCCAGCAGCAGCAAAACGTCTGAACGAGCCCTCGAAGCACTTTCCCACTACAAACCGTAACAGCCCTGATTCTTATTCTACTTTTTATACATGGGTTTCTATGTGTGAGCTGGATATTGGGACTGGACTTTGTATGATTACGCCCTCTTTTATTGGGGTAATGGAGTTTACCCCCTTCTCGAACTTTAATGGACCAAAGGTGCATCTTCTGAGGCGGCTGGGTAACACACCTCTGAAACACCGAGTAAAGTTAACTTTAAAAAAGGAAAACAAACGCCCTTGGTGCCTGGGATCTGCCGTGTAAAATAGCTGCCTTCACGTTTCCCCCCCATTTGTTTTTCAAAACCCTGATATCAGTTAGTTTCCTTGTTAATAAGCATCTGTAGTATGAACGTGTGTTAATCTGTGTTGTGACATTTGCTCGCTGCATTGAAGATAGAAGTGTTAATTTTAAAAGCAATCATTTTCTAATCTAAAAGTTGTCTGTAGATGAAAAAAATCTGTATTAAACATTTGTGTGTGTGGAGAGGAGGTGGAATCTTTCATTACAGGCAACACTGCCATCCAGTGGTGACTGGAGAGATTTTTCAATTTCGTCACATCTTAACCTTTATACTGAAATGCAATAAAAATAAACTACGTTTCTTTAAAAGTTCACATTTAAAAGGCTTTTATCTGAAACTTTGAAATTTACACTAAGAAGCTGGAACCAGTGTTGTAATAAGACGATAATTAAAAAATGTAAAAGACGCTGGAGGTTAATTACCTCAGCTTTAGCACAAAGTGTGTTTAACCACGTGAAACCAGCTCAAACTAATTTAAGAATTGTTACATAAGTGAACTAATGTACATGCCACAGATTCTTAAAATACACACATCCTCGTACTGGTATCAGTTTCAGAGGACACAGGAAGAGTCACACAGAAGAGACTTTTTAAACCACTAGTGCAGAGATTTAATTCTTAAAGTAACGTTTTATTAACCTGATGGAGAAACATTTAAACGTTAAAACTGAAGTGTGTCAGTTAAGAAAACGTGTGTGTACGACGTCAGCAACTGGTTTGATCTTTCAAAGATCAACCAACAGAGAAACCTGAAACTTTTTTTCAGCTGCACATTTATAAAAAGTTCCATTAAAAGGTCATGGCTTCCTGCTGCATGGACACACGTGTGGTTTACAGCCTTGTTGATCTACAGGAGTCACACAGCTAAAAAGAAAAGTAACAAAACTACAATACTTCAGCTTTTTCCTAAAAATAGTTTACAGATATTTAGCTCAGACCTGTTCTGCTGACGATTTATTAAATTAATGAACGTAATGAACAATAAAAATGCCTGAACAATTCATTCAGAATTAATTTGAGGATAAATAGGAAAAATGAAGAGTATCAAAAGTCCTTGTCATTCTTTTAATAACACTGATATACATGATTTTTTTTTGTCACAGCTCCACTTTTGAAAAACAATTAAAAACAAATAAACCACACGCTGTAACAGACTCATTACTTAAAAAACAGCCACGGAAACATATTTGCCATCCATGATCCTGTTTGAGCAGCATTTGATAAAAAAACAACAGTGCTTTGTAAAGTTAAAGCAATAAGAGACTTTAAACATGCACGACCCTGTTCCTGGATATTTGACTTCAGTAAAAAAATTTTAAAAAAAGGAGCTCGAGGCTGAGCAGCACCGACAGGTTGTTGAGGTACAATTAATTAATTAAATACAGAATATCATCAGCCTCATTTTAAACCGGTCACTTAATGAGCCACATGCAAACTGCAAAGACAGAACAGGAAACTCAGTCCAGCTGTACCTGTGAGCTGAAGTCGTCCCGGTGAAAAATAATGTTGGAGCATCAACATCTCACGGCTAGATTTTAAAATGAGTTAAAAACAGAAAGTGGGCTAAAAAAAATCCGGAGTTGTGAGAACAACAGAATTCTCTGTTCCTCAAGACGCTTCAAGCTCATTCAGGTGAAAATGTCTCACGTTAGAATCCTTTCAAGCTCTCACTTGACCTTTTCTGGGTCCCAGCTCTCCAGCTGACCGTCCGCCTGAAGCACTTCAGCCTCCGCGGCTTTTCTCCTCTGAACCAGGAGGTCGACGAGGACAACAAACACAGCCGATGAAATGAGGCACAGGCCCGAGAGGTAGAAGGCAGCGCTGTAGTCATTGGTCTCATCCACCAGCCAGCCTGGAAGGGAAAAACAAGTCGTTCACACAGGAGGCCAGAGCTGAAGAATAAATGATCAGGTTTACCGGTTCCTTCTGGAAGATGTAGACCTACAGAGACATTTGTTTGAGACCCGTGACCTTTGACCTCGCAGATCTAATCAATTAGTCAGAACATTTTGTTTGAAGTTTGAAAGGATTCTATTTGGGCCTTATTAAGATAATCAGGTTGAATGTTGGTGCCAGAGGTTATGAAATTCCCTTCCTGCCTGTTACTGATCAATCACATTCACAACTACAGCAGGTCACCGTGACCTTGACCGTTGACCCACGAAAATCTAATCAGCTGATTGTTTTGTCCAGGTGACTGTTTGTACCAAATTTGAGGAAATTCTCTCAAAGGTTTCCTGAGATGTTGCGTTCACAAAGGCAAATCTTTAACGGCGCAGCGACTTCTTAACCCTCGGCCACCAAAATCAAATGTGTCCATCTGAAGGTTTGTACCACACTCACACGAGGCTCTAAACACAGACGGCTCACCTGCAGCCGGTGGACCCATGAAGCCACCGATGCTCCTGAAGAGCATCAAAATCCCCAGGCCGCTGTCGAATCCCTCCAGGGTCACGATGTCCACGATGGCGGTGACGTGGATGGCGACCACGCAGCCGAACAGGAAGCCGTAGAGCGAGGTGAAGCACAGGATGGACCAGTAGTTGTGGCTGATCGGCAGCAGCAGGAGCATGACCCCGACGAGCGTCACCACCATGGTGAGCAGCTGCAGGTTCCTCAGCAGCCTCATGTTGGAGACCCACCCACAGATCAGCCTCCCAGCCAGGTCGGCCAGCGCCAGGACCGAGAGGAGCGAGGCGGGCCAGTACTCGTCCATCCCCACGCTGTTGGCGAACGGGACTAGAAAGAGAGGAGGGATGAAAAAACCTGCCGCTGCAAAGATGGAGAACAGGATGTAGAGGATCAGTTCAGGGTTTCTCAGCAGCGAGCACTGGAAGATGGACGTCTTCTTAGCATGTCCCTCTGGAGCGTCTTTGGTTTCTGGGTCTGAGCTCGGAGTCGTCTCCAGAGGCCTCATGAGGGCGCCGCAGACACACAGGTTGAGCTGAAGTCCTCCAACGATGAGCAGGGCGCCCTGCCAGCTGTACATCTCGATGAGCCAGTGGAAGAAGGGGCTGAAGATGACGGCGAAGACGCACTCCCCCGAGCTGGCCACGGCGTAGGCGATAGGACGCCACCGGACGAAGTAGTGGTTCACGATGCTGTTGGCAGGAATCCACGAGAAGGAAATGCCCGTTCCTGGAAACAGACGATGGAGATCTTATTTTTTTTGGTGGTGAAATTAGAGCAGCGACCATAACAGGTCCAAAAGGGCCAGGATGACAGGTTTAACAAGATCAAGAAAAGTCTGATTTCCACAGAAGAATTGAGCAAAGACGAGCAACATGTGCATTCAAGCTGCAGCAAGTGAAACTGAGTGTGCGTCACCTTGCAGGACGCCCATGGTGAGATAGAGCCAGGGAAGACCAAGGTCCAGAGACGCCAGCATCATCCCAGAGGCCGTCAGCAGACCCCCGACTATGATGACCACCCTCTGAGAAAACCTCAAGGTCAGCACACTGGCTATTGGAGCTGAGGAACACATGAAAAACACAAAACTACAAACATCCAGAGTTACAAAAAAACAACGGAGGTCATCGAGCTGAAAGCACATCTTTACCTCCGAGGTGGAACATGGCGATGGTGGTGGAGGTGACCCAGGAGGCCGTGCTGCTCAGGACGCCGAAGTGCCTCTGGATCTCCAAGAAGAAGACGCCGAAGTTCTTGAGGACCGCGGCAGTGAGGCCCATGATGAAGAAGGCGGAGGTGACCACCACCCAGCCGTAGCCACCGTCGGGGGGGGCGGCTCTCCTGGACGTCATGTTCAGTTACTCTGCAGGCTGCTCACCTGCTACGCCCTGAACAGATACAGCTTCATGAAAATGAGAATGCAAACTGCACAGGTGGATTAGCAGCTTCAGGCACAGACAAGTAACTCACTCACTGACAGGAGTCATAAAGTGACATAACACCAAACCTCGAGTCCCCTGAACACACCAGAAGAACTATTACCTGAGAAATGTGTGAAAATGTTTAAATGTGCAATATTAGAGAAAGTGACATGGATGAGAATTCATGTTTCAGAATAAAATATGTACTATTTAAAAGTGTTTTAATTCCTTTTTTACCAACCTTTTTAAAACCTGAAGATACAGGATAAGTTATATTATAGATATGTAAATCATTTTAGGTTTAAGTCACGATTTAGGCTGAATTTTAAGTTATCGAAAAAGATCAGCTTTGAACTTTAACAGAATAAATTAAGACATAATTTTGAAAGAAACTTCTTGGGTAGAATCGACAGTCCGTAACTTACCAATGTTAAGTTTAAGTTATCTAACAATTTTTAGTTAGTAACATTTTCTTTTGCCTTGAAGTTAGAGCAGCTCTCCACTAGAGGGCGCAGCTCCCTCGGTAAAATATGTGCTTTATTTATAATAACAGGTGTTTTTAGTCAATTGGAATCTTACCGCAGTACTTTTACCTGTAACATCGTGTTTTTAGCAACATGTTGGTTGTTTTTATTGAAGTACAGGATGTGGAAAGTCTCGTTAAACGGTTTCTCCTCCAAATTAAAAACGTCGCTTGAAAGATTAACTCAATCCCACAACCTGTCAGACTCACGTGCTGTGTGTTGTTACTCGTCCTGTTCCGGATGTCCTGAGACAAACATGATTCCGCACGTGCTGCAGAGAAACCGTCAGAAGCTGGAACTTCTCTCTCGTCCGGATTCATCGGTTTCCTGCACGTTTCTGACTCCGCTGCACGTTTTCTTCATTTTCTACAAACGCTCCTGAACAAGCGGGACTTCTCCGAGCAGCTGGGAACCATTAAAGCTGTAATGAAGCACGCGCTCATTGGTCAAGCCCCAGTCCGGCCTTCAGAGAAGCCGCATCCGGATTTCAAAATAAAGTGTCAGTCTGCGGTACATAGCAAAGCACATGGGGAGTCAGGGTTTTATAATAACTGAGCCACTGAAGGTGTGTTTGTTTATAGATATTTGTGGTTTCAGTTTTTATCGTTGTTTTTAAGACTGACTTTTTCTTCTTGGCAGTTCCTTGGTAATTTTCGATCCATATTTAGAATATTCATTATTACTTTAAGTTTTTTTATTAATTAGTATTGTCTGGTCCATCCTCAAAATGTGTGTTTACTGTTCATGTGGAAAATATATATTCAGCTTTGATTTCAGATGTAATAACTTGGATAAACTTTGCTTAATGCAATGAAATGTATTACTGTCAAGATTTAACAACAAATTCCTCCTTTTAGTTTATATCTTAAGCACAAGCTTTCAAAACCTTAAAAGATCTAATGCTCAAACTCGACGCTCTGATAAACAGGGTGGATGCAGATGTAAGTTTACTATCTTAAGGCAGCTTCTTCCTTTTGTTTTAGGTTCTTTGTCTTTTGCAAAAAGCTCAACATGAGCTGTGTTAAGTGGAGTAATATAAAGTTTACATCCCACCTGTAACTTAATGGTCTCGAGACTAGAAGATCTCCTTAAAATACTGTGTTGGTACATAGATCAAAAAGTATTTTCACAATAAAAACACAAGAAACAGTTCAACATAACAAGGCTGAATTCAACTTCTTTATTTTTTCACACCACCTCTCACGATAAAACAGAAAACAATGATGGATCTTTAAATCACTTTGTATGCGCTTCATTTACACTGACACCTTGATGGCAATTCTCAAATGTAGTATTTACGATATTTTCATTTTATAAAAATTATAAAAAATTTCTGGACATATGTACACAAATATACTGTCAGTATGTACACACACACACACACACACACACACACACACACACACACACACACACACACACACACACACACACACACACACACACACACACACACACACACACACACACACACACACACACACACACACACACACACACACACACAGCTCTATCAGTCCATTCCTCTTCGAGACGAGAGCTAGCCCTGCTAGCTGTTTGTGCGGACAAAACACACACTCTTACACTCACTCACTCTTACACTCACTCACTCTTACACTCACTCTTACACTCACTCACTCACTCACTCACAGACAGAACTTGTTTGACACAAGCATCTTTAGCTTCAGAGCTGGCAATAATCTACTCAAAGTCTCAAAAACGCTTTTACTCTTCTTAAAAAAGTTAATCCAGGATGTTTGCGTGAATATCCTTCAACAGTTCCACACATCCAAGCCTCCGTTTGGTTTCTGCTGGCCACCACGCAGAACAAAACTAAACTGAGTTGAGTGCCTTGCATAAAGGCACCTTGGCAGAAGTTTTTGAGGTGGTCCTGGTTTTGAACCATCACTCTTCCAATCACAAGCTGTTCTGGCACACAGCACGAGAAGGAGCTCGGTTTGGCCTCTTGTCCCTTTGCCCACGCGGCTGAAGAGGAGCAGGGCACTTGGGTGACGTCTAGAACTCCTTACTGTCCCTGAACAGGTCGACGCGCAGGGCGAGCTCTTTGAAGGACGGACGCAAGCAGGGGTCGTTGTCCCAGCACTCCTCCATGACCTCATGGATCTGTGAGACCAGGAAGACCGATGATATGATTAGTCAAGAATTCAGAGTGGAAACAAGGAAAGACAATGTCAGGGATGTTCAGACGCAGCCTGTTTGTCGGTTAACCTGCGACTTACTGAAAGACTCTGACCCCGTAAAGGAACACTCACAGTTTCCTGGCTCAGGTGTGTGTAGAGTTTGTACTTTTACCTCAGCAAAGGATGGGGATGTTAATTTGTGAGTGAAAACATAAATAAGGTATCTCAACACAGGTAAACACTGTGCTGGACTAAATGTAACATGTGTGTGTCCCTTCAGAATAAAGTCAGCAGCACACGTTCGTACCTCTGTGGGACATCCCAGGGGTTGAGGCAGCCTGCTGCCCGATTTAAGGAGTTCAATGAGGTGATAGACGATCAACTGTCCCTGCTTATCGTTGCCCATCATCGACATGAACACCTGAGGAGGAGAATGACGCAGCCAAGACAAAGATTAGAACAATCTTTAAACAGGTAAGAATAACATGTGTTTGCAGAGGCTCGTGTTTACAATACGTTTCCAACTCCTTTCTTTATTTCTCACAGTGGATGATAATGGGAAATGTCTCTAAATCTGCTTTGTATTAAATTGTATTCATTTTCATACCGTGTCTCTTAGGTCAAGTAGACAGTGAGTTAAGTTGAATGAGCAGTGAATGAACTTACTGCAGGGGGGCTGCTCATCTTGTCGCTGTGGGTGAAGAGCTCGTAGAGCACGACTCCGAAGCTCCACACGTCTGACGCCACAGAGAACTTGCTCTCAGTCAGCGACTCAGGAGCATACCTGTAAAACACAAGGGGGGTCCACTTCAACTTCACAGGACGTTTCTTAGTTTGGATTCCACAGCACAATCAAATGGAAACAGGTTATGATTAACAGCAACTTCTTTACAGGGATTTCTAGTGACAGATTATTGGTTTGCTCCAGCTACTGAAGTATCATATGGATGCTGAAGATGGATTCCTTGTCAGGGAAAAAGAAACATCACATTCAGAGCAGTAAATAGACAACAGATGATGTTCTCAGCAGTCTGACCAGAATATGGGGCTCTCTCCCGGCTCTTTGACCATGTAGTACTCTTTGTCCTGAGGCAGAACTTTGGTGAGGCCGAAATCTCCAATCTTCACCCTCAGCTCACTCTCCACCAGGATGTTTCTCGTTGCCAGGTCTCTGTGGATGTAGCGCTTACTGGACAGGTACTCCATGCCCTGTGAGGGAACAACACATCAAATATGCATCAGTGGCTCTGGTGCTCCACCGAGCGTGTTACCAGACTGGACAGAGGGACTCACCTTGCAGATCTGAGACGTGTAATGTATGAGCTTCTTGTGGTCGATCCTCTCCCTGTTTTTCATGAGGTAATCCCTCAGGCTCCCGAAAGGCAGGTATTCCATGATGAGACGGAGATTTCGTCGTCCTGAAGAAACAAACTCATTATTTAAAGTAAAATTTATACAACAGCTGCAAATGTTTGTAGATTTTATAGCCAGATTAGTGTGATGTGCAAGTTCTGTCTGATTCTGAGTATTTAGTCGAGTACATGACTTTACAATGAGGGTTCTAGTTATGGAAGACACGGGTACAGGGACAGATTCACAGCAATACCAACCGCACCACGTCTACTGTACCTGCACTGTAGCAGACGCCTTTATATTTAACGATGTTCTCGTGCTGCAGAGACTTCAGGATCTCGATCTCTCGCTCAAAGTCCCGTATGTGCTCTGTGGTGCTGTGCTGCAGTTTCTTCACGGCCACCACCTCTCCAGTGTTGTCCTGGAGTGGGTCATATCGACACATCTCCACACTGCCAAAGTTTCCCTGAAACACACAACTTTCATCAACAAGCCGCCTTTTTATACCCCCAAAGTCTGGCTTATATTTTGCAATATGTAATTTTTTTTCACTTTGACGATTCAAATATAACAATAATATTAATCTGCCATACTTTAATACACATTTGCCTTAAAAACCTCCTTAATATTGCTGGTTTTAGTTTCGATCCTTTATGAGTATGTAATGTTGATTTAAGATGGATAGATAGGTTTTGTTGAAATCCTCAAATAAGAGCGATTCATTCTCTGTTCTTCCACAGTGGTGGAGCCGTGATCTCATGAAGCACAAGGGTTCCTTCCCACACGTCTTCATACCTTTCCCAACTGCTGTAAGAAGATCAGGTGTCTCTCCTCAAACTGAGCTGGCTCCTGATTCTCCAAGCCCCCCGTCGACCAGGCAGAGGCCGGTGTCCTGTTCGGCAGGACGTCAACGTCCACGATCATCTCATAGTCTGAAAAGAAAAACAAGCATGTAAACAAGAAAAACTAAATGATGGGATAGCTCACATATGAAATAAATCAACATCGAGTGAATTTGAGTCCCTCTCTTACAGATGGGCTTTGTGGTTTCTTTGTAGGAGAAATAATTCGATAGAAAATACAGCACTTATTAAAAAATATCATTCCTAAAGCAGACTCAACTAAAAACAGGGTTTTGTCCCATCTCTACCAGCAGGGTTTTGTGACACATCTCTGGTATTGGTGCATTGTGTAACACTAGATGCGTCTGCGAGGATATTTGAGATTCAACACAGCTGTGACCTAAATTCCCTGTTGTGACACCACCAGTGGAGCTCTGTCCGGCTGGCTGGGGATCGCTGGGCACCTACCTGGCGTGAAGAGGCTGTGGAGGTCACGGATGACGGCGCGGAACGTTGGCCTGAACGTGGGCTCGTAGTCCATGCAGCTTGTGATCAGATTGGCCAGCTCAGTCCACTTTGGGGCAGGAAGGTGGTGGTGGTCCTCGTAGAACAGGGTTTTCTACCAGACATTTCAAACACAAACTCTTCACTCGCAGATTCTAAATACGTGCAAATACAAGCTGAAAATGAGTGCTTAGATTTCCCTGTGCAAGTAAATGAAGCCAAACACAGAAGCAGGTTTTGTTCACTTACCTTGGAGTTGTCAAGCGTTGCTAAAGGTCTCTCCCCCCCACTGCAGATCTCCCATAGAGTGGTGCCAAAGCTCCACTTGTCTGCAGCCAGGCTCAGGTTGGCAGGCTCCTCGATACACTCAGGGGGAACCCAGGGGATCCTCTCGATCAGGACTGATCACACAGAAAAACATTTAACCCACCGCTGGCAGTAAACTCTACATGTTCATTCAAAGCAATTGTTGAAAACATCTTCAACCATCTTTTTTCCCTATATTTTCACAACACAACAATACACACACAATGAAGGAATGAAAGATTTAAGATGACACCATCTCACTGGAGTCACACTCTTCGTTAAATAGGTTGTTACTGCCATCTGTTGGTTGAAGAAGTGCATCACACTGAAGCAGAGCGAAGACTCACCTTCTTTGGGCAGGACAGTGATGCTGATGCCAGGATCAGTCAGTTTGATGAAAGGCGTGTTTCCAGCCCTCCGGTCCTCCTCTCGGATCAGAAGAACGTTTTTAGCGCACACGTTCCCATGGACAAGTAGCTTTTCTTCCTGCAGGTACATAAAAGGAGATAAACATCAGTCTCTTTCATTTACATATCTTTGTTATTAGTCAATCTGTATTTCCATTTCTGTACCTAATTTTAGGTGTTAAAGTTTGAAGAATTGAAACTTTGTGAATGACGTGTAAATGCATCAAATGAGACACCACAGGGATTCGTACCAGGAAGTTCATGGCCCAGGCCAGCTGCTTCGCCACTTCAAGCTTCCACAGGATGTTTATAGAACTCTTGTTCTTCTTCAAGTAAGTGTCCATGGAGCCAAACTTCCCGTACTCCTGAACCATGATGTCTGGAACAAAGTATTTTATGTGAATTTTAAAATCATTTCAATATCTTGCGATCCTCAACCCAAGTTTTACACATGTTATTTTCAAACATAATGTTATTATTCTTTGCAGAGGGTGTTAAACAGAGACACAAGCAAGGAGACAGAATGAAGTGTCACTCTGTAAAATGTTTTTCTGCATTAAATCCCATGTATCTCTTTAGGTTTGGTCCAGATAACACTACTGTGGTTTCAGTACAACTTCTGAGCAACGCAGACGTGCAGGAGAGATGTGTGAGAATATCCCCGATACGTCCAGCTCACAGGAGTAGAGCATGGTAAACTTATCAATATATCATAATGACACACGCTCGCAATGGTCGTCAATTTAATGGCAAACTGTGTGGACATTCTAGGACACAACTGTGTCCTTGTGGCAGGACACCTGGAGAGAGACGGGTCGTCCATCTCTCTGAAGCAAACTTACTCTCTTCTCCACAGACACACACGCCGTAGTTAAAGATCAGGTGCTTGTGGGACAACTGACTCATCATGCTGGCAGCTTCAAAGAAAGACTGCAGGACAAGACAAAGATAGAAAACCACATTATTCATGTCAGAGGTCGGCTTCGCTAGCTGCGATTCACCGAAGACAAACACAGAAGAGGGAACATCTCAACCAGGTTTTTGTCTAAAACATGAACCCACAATTCAAACTGCTGCGCTTGGCTTCCATAGATCAAACTCACTGGAAAATGACAAAGTTAGATTAGTTTCTAATTCTAAACCTTACAAATGTAATATTGATGCAAAATAAAACACTGACGGTTGCTTTCCCTGCCAATGTTGTCTTCTTAACGGTTTGTAGTAACTAACAAAGAAGTCAAATTAGCCGACTGCAGCATGAAGAATACATTTCAGTTTGAACATTCAGTATTGTTTACTTTATGTATCTTCAACAATCACTAATGAGTGGCAGTAAAAATCAAACCGTGTCCCTGTGAATAGGACGTTTTGCACAGTGTCGAAGCCACACACCTCAGAGTAATTCCTCTGGGTCTGGTCCAGCACTTTCATCACAACTTCTGTTTGGTGCACTTGTCCGTAGTCCGTCAGCTCCTTGCGGACTCCTTTGAAGATCTTCGTCAATGTCCCTTGACCGAGACTCTCCATCTGACAGGAGGGTCATTGTTGCATTGAAAATCATTAACATTCAATACAAGCATAGATGAGGAAATATATGTTATCTTAAGGGTCCTGAAAAAATGCAACCAAAACATACAAAGTCCAGATCTTCTTTCCTGATCTTGTGAAACACCATTTGATTGATGTTGTGTCGATGCAGTGATGGAGACAGAGGCACTTCTGAGCCCTTGTTGCTCCGGCACACAAGCAGGCAGGACTTTTCTGAGGATGGAAAAAAAAGAAAAGAAAAACAATATGAAATTAAACCAGTTACCAGTTGAGTGACCAAACTCAACAGACAGAGAAACGTGAGAAACCCTGGTGTGAGCCGGGGGCAAATTGCTTAGACATTAGAGGTTATTGTCGACTGAAATCTCAAAACATACACTGTGCATATCCAGGATGTTATGTTATGTGTACCTTTGGCGTTAGGTGGACAGCACTTGCTGAACTGGAAAATGACGCTGTCTGAGCGCACAGTTTCCTTTTGGTAACAGCTGAGTAGTTCCTGAAGGCTACTGAAGTTTCTTTTGGCTCCGCTGAGGTTGAACTCCCGACTGGCAGACTTGGTTATCAGGCAGTGCTTGTATTCCACAGTGTTGAACACCTGAATGCAAGGAAGTGAGAATGGAGGTAATTTGAGTTTTCAGATTCACTGAATCATAAGTTAGTCACAATATCAGAGAAACTCTGGAGAAACAGGATCTTCAGATCCGGTTTCAGTTCTAAAATGATAAAAAAAAAGATCAAGATAAAAAAAATGCTACAGGGTAATCTGCCTGGTGTGTGGCTGTCTGTCAGGGAGCTGACAGGTTTGCTGTTATCCTCTTTACACATTCAAGTACTACAAGGATTATCCATACTACCTCTGTTGATAATCTGTGAAGGAAAACTGGCTTTGAAGAACCTGGAGAACCTGGAGAACCTGAGCGACCGCTTTCAGACTCTGTGTCCTGAAAACATGGCTGACACACGCATGCCACACCCATGGGATGAAGTTTGTTGATGAATTTAGTATCTTTTGGACGTGTAAAGGCTTTGAACCTGATCTGCTTCATCCAAACATGACTGCGTCCAGACTCCTTGGTGCCAACCCACGTCATCCTCATTAAATGCCATACCAAAACAAGAACGTGTGGATAAGCGTGAAGGACAGTGCACACACACACAGATCTTCAGCATGTTTCTCTCCCAGCTAAAATGATCCTTTGCTTCACATCATCTAAAGCAGTCAGACGATGTTTCTGTCCTGATCAATGACCCCCCCCTTCATCAAACACCCACCAATTCAGGATGTTCCATGTTTCCCAGAGGTCGGGGTGAAGGCGTGATGGCGGTGGGGGATGTAGTTTGGAGGGGAGGAGTGTGACCATGGTCTTTTACTGTCGCTGCAATTTAGGATTTCCCCTACACAGCCTCTTTATTAAGTCATGATTGCATCAATTATCTGGATCTATTACACGGTTAGAGGTAATATGAATATCTAAAGCATAAGAAACTAGAGGCCTGCTTATCTTTTTGGGAAAGAAATCCTAAAAACATTGTTATATGCATTGGATTACTACCAGGACTTTTCCTGGTTAAATTAAAAAATACATATTATCTGTCAGACGAGACACATATGAAGCCAATCCCGTTGTTGCACTTAGGTTAGTGAAATCTTGCACATGTGTAGGAGAAGTATAACCCATGAGAAAAAAAGGTGGTGGCCTGGTCAAACACATAGAAGCACTCGGAGGCCCATTGTGAGGTTTGTTGTTGACACCTGACTAAAGAGCAGTACTGGTGCAGCAACACTGGTAAAGACTTGTCCTCCAAACTTTTTATCAGTCAGACATAACAGGAAAAGAGGAGGGACTGCAGCTATTTTCTCTACACAACAAGTGACATCATGACATTGACCTGGGTGAATTACCATCACTGTTTGTACAAGAAGTCTGAGCCAATCTTATGTAACATCAGCAGATATGAGAGATGCCTGGACGCCTTTCAACTCACCAGATATGTAAATGAAGCCACTTATCACAGTATTGTAGTAACAATAATAGCAGGCTCAAGTTCATGTGTTACGATGCCAAACTAATGTTAACAAAGATTAAGGATAAATTCCTTTTGGTTTAAAAGAGAAAACCTTATCCACCTTATGTTACATTAACTATGGCCATTTGTACCTGGTTTATGGTTTATTCATTCATTCAAGGTCTATTTTCAGGTGGAGCACTCACAAAACATATATTTTCTGTATTATAAACAACCCAGATCTACATTTCTTGAATGAGCTGGAAAGGATTTAGTTTTGGTGAAGTGTTGCCGGCGTCCACACAGGAGTGCTACTAACCTCAACAGGGAAAGTCAGGAAATACTTGTTGAAGTCTTTCGGGCTGCATCTCAAAATGTAAAGGCCCTGCTTGTTTCCACACTTCTGAAGTCGGCTGATGGCAAACTCCATTCTGCAAAACAGCAACAACAAACAACATGCAGGGAAGACACAACAGGTTATTGCCTGCATCTCCCAGGATATAAACACCGACGACCTTAGAAAAGCTTGTACATTTTGGACACTATTTTGAAAGCACTTGAGTAGGAACACCTGACTATTGTCTTATCAGCAATCATGAGGCAGCAGTGTATTTATAAAATCATGCAGATACAGGTCGGGAGCTTCAGGTAATGTTCACATCAAATATAAGTTTATAGGGAAAAAGGTGAAGTCAGTGAGCGTCACATCACTGTTGGCGCCAGACTGGCTGGTTCGATATATTTCTGAAACTGCTGATGTCGTTGGTTTTTTACTGCAAATCAGATGGATGTTATAAAAAATAAATAAATATATATTCAGTGGCAGTTCTGCAAATTTTTGGATGAGATGAGTCAGAATGGTCAGACTGGGCGGAGCTGACAGAAAAGCATTGTTGATACAAATCAGAGGAGTCATCTATTAGCTCCACACTTGAGTGAGGCAGTGGTGGCGCCACAGTTTAGCACAATACGGACATTTCATTATCCAAAGGTTAAGATTAGGCTATGTGGGTTGTGTTCACATTGATTATAATATTTATTTCTTAGTTTTTATTCATTCAAAATATATATTTTTTGAGGCAATTATCCCTATTTGTATTGTTTGTGTAAAAATTTAGGATTTGATGTTTTTTTACTCACGAAATCGCGCCGTGGCAGTGAGACGCAATGACCTCCACAAGCCTCGGAGGTGCCACTTCTTTACATAGGTAGTGATGTGCGTCTGCAGTCAGCCGATAGTAGCCGTCAACCAGGGACACAAAGGAGAGCGCCTCAGACAACCCGGGAAACTCCAGCTCCTGAAATGTATGAAAAACCACAACAGAGCCCACCAGGAGGATTCTGTCAGACATGATGGTGCAAAAAAAACTGAAATCATATCATACAGTAGACAGATAGAGGTTTAAACAGTGAAATTACCATATTCTTTCCATCCTGTGTGTTGATGGTGACCACCCGACCCTCAGTAGCGCCCTCCTTGTTTGCCAGTTTGATGCTGATGTCAGTGACATCTGGGAAATCAGAAAAAGTCTGCAGCTCCTGGACAAACAGTGAAACAAAAACTTACCACTATGTTTTTGTGTAATCAAGCCCAACACTCCTGTCGTTTCACTGTTTCACAGTATCCTGTCGACATTTTATACTGTTCTGAGATAAAGTCAGTGAAAAGTCCAACATGTTCATTAAAATACAGCTTGGATGACCGCACCAACCTCATCAGAATCTTTCAACTTCTCTCGACACCACTGGACGCCAGTGTCTGCTGCCACCAGGATGAAGACCTGTCCCCTCTTAAGCTCTCTGACCTCGAAGGTCTCTGTGTAGAAGCCCTTCTCCAGGGCCTCCATGCTGATGAGGTACTTAAGCTTGAGATCCCGCGCTGTGGTCCGACACTGACTGAACTGCTGAATGAAGCGCTTGAAGCGAAAGCGGATTCGCTTACGTGTGAGGAAGTTGCAGTCCTGGATCTGAGCTCTCATGTCCTTTGGCAAAAAGGACTTGTAGCTGGAAGAGATTCAACAGAGTTTTTGTTATGAGCATCGAACGAGACGACGTAAATCCCTACCAAATATGAATATATGTAATTCTTATTTTGAATGCTTTGTGAAAATACAAGAAGAAGCAACAATTATTAGCTTGAACGTGATAAAAAGCAGCCTTCGTTTTTCACGTGTACCTTGTAGTGTGATATATGTCCAGCGGCGACATCTGTCTTTCTTTGGCTGTCCTCGTCATATCGAGTACAGCCAAGCCGAGGCACTCTTCCTGAGTCTCATGGGAGTTTGGGATCTTCACCGAGCCGTTCACGAAGTCATTCCTCCACTGCACAGAGACGATGAGAGCAACACATTGGACTCAGCACTTAGGGTGTGTGGAGATGTGTTGGAGGAGTCACTTGTATGATGTTGATTGATTGATTGATTGATTGACTTATGTAGAATGTGTGCACAACCTTGTGCTCGTATGAAGTACCACAGTCAGATTCAGGGAATATTCTTCGACCGCTGCCACAATATCAAAGTTTAGGATATCACATTGATTTTTTTCTACTTTTTACCATTGGAAATGGGTGAACTCTTGTTATATTTAATTGGTTTTGGCTATTGCCTACTGAGACGATGGTTTGCGTAGCCGCTCATCAATATTGACTGATTGTGCAAGTGGATAACTTAATGTTAATTGTTGAGCTCTGACGCTGAATGTTTGCTCCCTCAATCCCAAAGAAATATATTTTTTTAAGATTTCAAAATGCTCTTCCTGTGGAGATAAACTGAGTACCTGACAACTAAAATAAACTAACGGTAAAGCAATGCATTTCAACCAGTGCGATTAGCTATAAACCTAATTTGCTTTGAATATTTCCAGACTTCAACCAGTGCTGCTGTAGCAGCTGTAGCAGTGAGGGAGGGTCAGGAAAGGATAACTGCAGCTAATAATGTGAGAAATGTAGGAGAGGAGGAGGACAGCAGCCAACATGCTGCTGTGAGGGAGCCAGCTAGTGGAGAAGCAACAGGTGGGATTGACAGCAAGAGCCGAGGCTGAGCCGTGTATACACATTATATTGTGTGTACATATATATATAGGATATATATCCCACCGCCTTTTCCAGCCACCACCACAAATTGAATTCAATTCTGTGGGAAACACTGCTTCTACCTGCATGTCACAATAGCCGTTCCTCATCACAAACCCAGAGACTCTGCTCTAGATTACACAGTGAGGAATTCAACATCACCACAACACAAGATCTGAACAGCTGTCTGAAGTGAATGCGTAGTGGCTCAATGGCTGCAAACACACATTGTGCTACACCCCGAAATGACCCCCGCAGCTGCGCTTCCCTTCTCCCCTTCAGGCTTTTTCCCCGACACACCGAGGCAGATTTCCACAGGCGCAATTCCACGTAATCCTTTAGTTCACTCAGATGCCACGTGGAGCATTTTGTTCCTCCTGTCCTACACAGATATATCTATTGTTGGTGCCATGAGGGGTAAACAAAAAAAAAGTAATTACAACAAACTGTCAACAGAAAGACAGCATAATGGAAAATGTTCAAACTACATAAAATTCCTCTTTAGCATCTTTTGGCCTTTAGGGCTTTTATAGAGCCAAATAACTGGTCATCCAAGGTCAGACTGACCTGCTGGGGAGCCCACGGGCAAACTATCACTCCATGTGGACCCCTGTCATCCCTAATAACATCTATCATGGCTGCTAACCAACCATGTTGAAGATCTAGCACCATCCTCACTCACTGTGTGAAAGTTTACTACAGTTCCAGCTGCAAGGAAGACCCATACTTCAAACCCCTGCCCTACTGGAGACTGGAGGCTCATCTCATTCCCATTATGCTTTGGACAAAGAGAGGGAAGTTCCTTCATAAATCAACTGATGCCAACATTGATTCAAGACACACATTCCTAGTTAGTGACTAAACTTGTAAAACGGACAACAATAGTGAGGGTGATGCTTACTGATATGTCCAAAGCCCTTGATATTGTGGACCGTCCGTGCCCAGCTGCTGCAACATCTGGCCAACATGGAGCTGTGCCCTACACATTCAATCTGGGTATCCACTTGGCCAGAGGTTACTTCATGGAGTTAACCACAAAGCACTAAGGTTTTCACCTGGGACACTCAAACTGAACCCAGAGTAGAAACAGTTCTACTTTCTGACACTGTACATACTACTATGTTATGGCCATTTGGTTTGGAGTGGGGTAATGTCCTTTAG
This sequence comes from Pleuronectes platessa, assembly GCF_947347685.1. Lineage (NCBI taxonomy): Eukaryota > Metazoa > Chordata > Actinopteri > Pleuronectiformes > Pleuronectidae > Pleuronectes > Pleuronectes platessa. The sequence continues at coordinate 25,286,988 of NC_070629.1, forward strand.
GTGAGGTACAATAAAAGCCAGGCTGTAATGCTAGAAAGAGAGAAAAAAGTTTCCCTGATGCCATCTCCAAAAGCTGCTTCCCACCACTGCAAATCCCATCTCTTGCTAACAGTAGGGACCAAGGGTTTCGTTCTAAACAAACTATGATCCTTTAAACTTTTGTTACAGAAAAAAGCCTTGAGATAAACACGAGGACACATGTTGGTGCCAACTACCCACAAAGACGCTCTTTTGTTTACAACTAATGATGGAAAACCTTCTAACATTTCCTATCCATCGCACATGAGGTTGAACAAATGAAAAGTACCAGTTTTAACGTTGAAATCTTTCTTTCTCCGTGTGCAATGTTTTAAATATTCATTTCCAAAGAGGAGATGGGACCTAATCCGCAGGTAACAAACAGTTCGCTCTGCACGACTATCAATGATGTGACCTACATGTTCTCTATTGTAGAAGACTGGTCTGCAAGGCAACATACACACATAAACTGATAATCTGATCTGCACTCATTTCCAACCAGTACATGTATAATAAAAGGAGTAGCTGTGTAGTGAGGTGCTCACCTGAGAGAAGAGGTAGGACATTACAAAGTCATCAAGCACAGGGCTTTCTGACCCCTTGGCAACACCGTGCCGATATGCTCGGGATGCTCCACCACTGTACCAGCCAGGGAAGTAGTACCTGTGGAATATGGTAATGAAGAAAATCCATTAAATCCCAAAGGATATCATCATTTTGAATTTTTTTTAAAGATACTAATGAGACAATAACCTTATTCTGAAAAACACATCTTCCGAGGCCGATTCGTTGAGCTGAAAGATGTGGTTTGGTGAAAACCACAAGCAGTCGCTCTCTCGGTAGAGGCCGAACAGGCTGCAGTACAGAGGTGAAATACCTGAAGCAGATAAAGAATGAGGAAGCATATTTTTAAAACTTACATATTTTATGAAGTAGCATGTTCTTTAAAACAGTACATCTTATCTATACTGTGTGTTTCTAGCTTGATCAAACTACAATCTCGTTGTATAAATCTAACTATAAATAGATTTTCACAAAGCCGATCATCTAAACAACTTCTAACCTGGCAGCTGTGATTCTGACAAATAGAGGAAATAAGGCTGAGAGTTTATTAGATTTGATTTTACTTTACTTAAACCGGCACTTACTGATGATTCACTTTAAATTATTTCCCTAATGACATTTGAATAGATTATATTCCAGCTTCAGGGGCCTCTGCACACATTGTGTTAATTCAGGGGGAATGTTTTTCTTCACAGCAGATGCTAGAAAACAAATTGTTTCAAGTACCAACACAGGTGAACAGAGGGTCAATGAAGAATATGTAAAATGTCAGCTGTGTTTGGTTTATCCCCAAACACATAACATACAACTCCACAGACATGCAGGTTGGGCCTGGCTCTGTGTATTAGTTGCATCACACTTATATTGACTCTTAAATTGTGCAAAAAATTAAAAACACAGAAAAAGAGCAAAGCAAAGCTTCCATATTTACACAAATACTTCAAGTAAAGAAAGTTGGACAGACTGTCAACAAAGCCTGGAGATGACTGAACAACCCAACGATTTTTTCCACTGATAGGTTCTCACTGTGGCCTCTTGATAACCTTATCTTGGGACTTATGCCCCGAGTTACATAAAACACATGAATGGGGGTGCTTCACGCAGGCCGAGTACTCACTGCATGCCTTGGCTGCGTCTATACACAGCTCTTCAGCCACATAGTCCCCAGGTGGGTAGCTGAGCAGGCTGCAGTCAACCCCTCCCTGGCCGCTGTAGTAGAAGTGAAGCCTCAGAACAGCGGCGGCCGGTCTTGTGTCTGGAGAATCCCGGTGGGCGTTCCCGTTTTGGTGCACCACAGGGAATGTCTCGGTCACAGTGTCCATGGCGAGCTGGGCGGCCATCAACAACACGCATTGAACCTACAATCAGTTAAATGGAAAATGTCAGCGGGACTAATGATAGATTATTTTTCTTACTGAAGAAGGGTGAATTTTAATATCATGACCAAGAAACATGTTCTCAGTTATCGAAATTAAAGTATTACGTAAAGCTGCAGCACAGAGGAAACATTGTTTGCGAACGGTTATAACATCTGTAAATCTATTTAAAAATAGGTTACTTGCAGTATCACTGTAAAGAAAATAAGTACATGTTTAACCTTTAGCTAAATTAGTGTTAATCAAGTATTAAGTGTATAATTGTCTCCTTAATTTATTATGATGAATACATTCATACATACAATTCTCAGTGGGAGGTGTAGAATCTTTGGACTGTGCAGAAGCAAAGCAGAATATTTAAAACCCTTATTTCTGCAGCTTCTCTTTACTTAAGCCCCACTTCCCTTAACTTAAAGACAGTGTTATATCAAGGTACTAACATAATTAAGGATCCAAGCTTACATATGCAATGTCATTGCTTCTTTTAACGTTGAACTTGAAATTGAAATCCCCCCTGGAGATAAAGTCAGGATTTAAAATTAAAAAAACATAAATTGTCGATAAGTAAAACCTGTTAAATCAAGTTTTAAATCACAGTGGACAGAAAACTACATATCTTTCTGTGACGCAGTAAATCAGGAGGATATAAAAATATCCCAAATGATTACAACTACGCTAAGGTTAATTAATACCGTAGAGAATATTGCACAACTGTAAATATTTGTAAAGACACTAGTGGGAAAAAGAAGAAGTCCAGATTTCTATGGACACTGCAGAGACAAAACTTGTTGTCCAGGTACTTCAGCACATGTCCCAGCGTCTTGGCTGAAGGACAAAATGCAAAAGTGGAGCATTCAGATGTTCATGTGTCATGTTCTTGACTCGAGGGGCTGATGAAGACTCTCCTCAGCAGCTGTACTGTGTTTTATATTCATACTCAGTTTAAATGACTGGACAGATCGCTCTCTTTATTGTGACATGAATAAATCCTTTCTTGTGATCCGTGTTCACCCGGATTCACAGTTATGAATCATCCGAACAGAAAAAGGACTTCAGGGGCTGAATGATATCATTTTTGGTCATCAACTATTTAGCAGATCATATCTGGTAGCGTTGCGGGCGAGAAAATGTCAGACAATGTGTGAATTGTCAACAGTGATTCAATACACAACAAAATCAAACTACTAAAAAGAAGCTGTGGGCCATTAACCGTATGTCAATCAAACACTGTTTAATGGACCAATCGATTAGTATGTGTTACATCCAAACACTACACTGAAACATGGAATATTATATTTGACATTTCTCCCTGAAAAAAAAATAAAGAGAAAGAGGATATGGAACCTACGACATGAGTGAACTTCTGCAAAAACACAACCCCATCTCTTTACAGTGACCTAGATATAATGAACATAAATACTAGCATCGATTATAAAACACATGTTGCATGACCTACTTTCTGAAAAAATGATAACACAACACCTGATGAGTCTGGGCGGACGACTTCCTGACTGTCAAATCAAATGTACACATATTGTGTAAGGTGTCTGTTGATATGTAGTTAAACCAGATGTCCTTATAACCCTCACATTGTGTATTTAGCTCCGGACAAATGTCAGAGACTTGGCCGCGGACATGAAACTCATCCAGGCCGGGATCCGGGGGAGCTACCGCTAGCTATAGCTTCCATAGATTAACTTCACGCTAGCGGCTTTACACACCCACCCGGGTCGGCTCGCTTGGATTACCGGTGTAACAACACGCATTTGAACAACTTGCTCCACTCGCGGTCGGGGTCCGAGCTCGTGCACGTTGACACCACGGAGCCGCGGAAGCTGCGAACGAATCGTTACCGAGTTTTTAAAACACTTACTTCGGTTCGTGTGTGAGCCCAGACGTGCGGCTAGCTAGCTCGCTGCTAGCCTCCTAAGCTAGCGCAGCGGCCAGGACGGGAGAGTTTGACAGCTGCGGCCGGGACACCGCCGCTCGCTCGCCCACCTCGCGGATCAGTGTTCAGCGCGGCTGGCTGGCCACAAAACAGTGTGTTTACGGTTAAAATCCACCCGGGGGAGCATCGTCCGCGTGCCCATGTCGCACTCAGCCCACCGGCCTGCTGCACAAGCGGTCCCCGGTCAGCCCCGCGTCGCCCATCTCTCTCCGGAGGAACTTCAGCAGTCTATCTTGTCAATCTCGTAACTTCGGCTAACGCTAGCTACGAGCTAAGCAGCGCTCCGCTAGCACCCGACTCCTCCGTTCAGGTTTCACTTCATCAGCGGGGAGGTGGTGTCCTGGAGCCGGGACGTGTGGCTACAGCAGCGGGGACAGTTGCATTATTGTCGTGTTACATTATTAACGAGACCAACTGAGGCAGAGGAGCCGCGGGTTCGAGCCCGAGTCAACAAACCAGCCCCTGATGCCGCCTTCAAGTCCTGCCGGAAATGTCACAATTACACACAGGGACAGAAAAAAAAAAGAAAAAGGAAAGGCGTCAGTTGTGCATGACTCCAGATCCACGTTTCTAGAGGTTTGAAGTTTGGGTTACTGTTGAATTGTGTTGCAACTGCAAAAATCCACATTAAGGAAAATGTGTACTTCTGTTTGTTGAGGGAAACTGTGGAATTCTCTACATTTTTTATTATTCAACGTAAGAAAATGTATAAAGATAAATGATTTGTTATATGATTTGTGAAGAGAAAGGAAATAAAAAAAAGGGATGAGAATCTGTTATTTATTACTTTTTTCATTTATAGCATTTGTATAATAGTATTGTTTTGTTAGGAAATGTTTTGGATAACACTCACCTGAACAAACTTAGCCATACTACTCTACACTTAACTACACTATACTATACTACACTACACTACACTATACTATACTATACAACACTATACTACATTATACATTGATATATTTATGATGACAATATACACACAATTCCAAAATAACACAAAGTATAAAAACTGAACATTATAACTTCCCTTGCTGAAATAGATAGATAAATACATTATCTTTTGGCATATTAATAATTTTTTGAACTGGTGTGGATCCTTTACTGACCTCAACAAATGCACATGTGAAACTGATGTTAAGTCAGACAGGCCTCTACTAGGCAATGGTCACATTACACAGACTTGTAAAAACCATTACTTTGAAAAAAAGGAACAACTGGGTAAGTGGGTGGTGTAGTGGTTAGAGACACACTTCTCCAGTATGATGGGTAAACAATCTTCAATTCTTGTAGGACCAAATATGGGAGTCTGCTTTGACCTCTCTGGTCTGATTGTGGACGTGCTGCTCTCACTCATCTCCCCAAGGGAATAATCATATAGGCAGAATCATGGGGGGCCACTGCATTCCCTGAACCCAAAGCCTCAGAATAGGGGCGTCGAATTGGTCTGTAAACATAAAGACCTTTGAGGCATTTACTGACTCTTTATTTCGACTGCCTTGTAAGTGTAGATTTTCTCACCAGTTCATTTAAAAGTCGTTGAGCTGAGGTCAGGGGTCTGTGCAGGCTGGTCAAGTTTTCCAAGCACAGCTGGGAAAAGCATTTGCTCACCTACCTCAGCACAAGGGCATTGTTTTGTTGAGACAGGAAATAGCCCATCCCAAAGTGTTGGGACAAAGTTGGATGTAAACTACCTTCCAAAACAACAGTTCACAACCTGGGGTTTGAAAAGTTGTCATGGTGGGTGGTCATGGGATGTTTTTTTTCTTCCAGACTTGTCTCTAGTGTCAGCTACGTGAGGCTTTATTATGATATCTATATGTATGTTAACCTTTAGCAGGTATCGTTATAATGTTGACTCTATCAAATGGTCTGTATTTATATAGGGAGGAAATTGTGCTCATTAATTTATTATGATGAATACATTCATACATACAATTCTCAGTGGGAGGTGTAGAATCTTCTGACTGTGCAGAAGCAAAGCAGAATATTTAAAACCCTTATTTCTGCAGCTTCTCTTTACTTTAGCCCCACTTCCCTTAACTTAAAGACAGTGTTATACAAAAGGGAGTTTTCTGTCCCCTTCACTGTCGGCAAGTGTGAGGTCTTAACCTGAAGATGTAAAGTGCCTTGAGGAAATGTATGTTGTGATTTGGTGCTGCACAAATAAGACTGAATTGTATCCAGATGGTTGAGGTGGTTCAAGCATATAATCATGATGCCTCCTGGGCACCTTCCGCTGGAGGTTTACATATCTGATCTGGCCTGGAAACGCATCGGGATCCGCCAGGAAGAGCTGGAAATCGTGGCTGAGGAGAGGGATGTGTGGAGTACCCTGTTTGGCAGGCGACCTCTGCGAGCCAAGCCTGGATAAGTGGAAGACAATCGACAAATGAATGAATCCAGACAGGGCAATCTGTACCTGTTGTGACAATCTGTCTGACTGCTGTTAAGACATTTCACTCAAAACCACAAAGCCGAGGAGGCGTCTGAAGAGACGTCAGGACTTTAGGACATCATCTTCGGAAACCTTGAATGGTGTGCCAATCCATCAAGTGCATCCTGAGATGAATACTCTGACATCCTGGTTGTATCAAATGAAAAGTCAATAAACACCAAGGTTATATCCCCTGCTACTACAAATATTTGTGGAAAGTTGAATGTGAGTCCATCCAAAAGATATTTCTGTCTGGATTGACTGACGGACTGAAACGCCTCGAGCCATGGCCTGAACAAAACTACAGGATAAATTCAAAATATCTCTAAATGCAGGAGCAAGGATTCTCCCTCATGGGTGACATACTGATCACCTGCTGCAAGGAAAACATTTATATCCCTTTGGTGAAGCCCATAGCTTAGCAGACGACACACTCACACACAAACACACACATGAATAAGGAGAGTCCTGAGGCATTCAGGTGTCACTTGTCTTTGCTGCCTCACACACAGGAACGGGGGGGACTGTGTTCTGCTCGGTTCTGCTCTAACACCTATCCCCCAGAGTGGATCTGAAGCAGCATCACAGCCGGGTTGCCCTCGGCAGAGAGAGGAGACGGAGGATGGAGGGAGAAAAATGAGACAATACGAGAGCAGGAGGCCGGGGAGGGTGTTGAAAAGAAAGAAGAAGAAGGAGGACGAGTGGAGGAACTGAAAGAAAGAGCAGAGGACAACAACAAGGGAGGGGTTGTGGACAAAAAGGGAAGTTAGAAGGGAGAGAAGGATTTAAAGAAGAGCAGCATAGGAACTTCTTTTTAAAAGTGTTTTTGATAGTGTCATTACTTCTCTTCTTCAAACTGTGTCATAATCGATATCCTTGAATTCGAAGTTAATATCTGAAAGAAAGAAAGAATACATGACTCATCTTCTTTGCCATCTTCAAGCTGGAGAGTTCACATCCCCTGGGTGATTGATCAATTCATAGCATGGGGACGAGGGAGAAGATTTGATAAAACACCACGTTACACACTTAATCCACAGGTTGGTGGTGTTGATGGTCTCTGGTGTGGTGATGGGTCATTTAACAAGCTTTTTTAGCCAGGTTTGAATCCAGCAGCCCACTTCCTCACCACGATGTAATACGCAGCGGCCTCTCCTCCTGCTGCCGGCTTGAGTGATAAGCCTTTAAGAGCAAGGTATTGGATGATGACCATGTTCTCAGACGGGGGGACTTGCAAATTTCAATTACCTTATTTAGAAATATCATAAAAGTGATTTACTCTCTGTTTAATCATTCATCTTTAAATATCCACTGTATGGTGACTTTTGTGAGCCACCACCCGTTCCTAAGCTCTGCTACTGTGTTGTTTTCTCTATCTTCTCCTTAATAAATGTGTTGTTAATACATTTGTGTTGGTGCTTTTGCATTAGACGACTTGCTCAACAAATTATTATTGTTATTACACTCAGTGCAGAGAGTGGAATTTAGACAGCTAACATGCTCCACCCCATAACAGCATGAATCGTTTTTCAAATTTCCATCTGTGTTTGGATTAAACAAACAAGTTGCAACAGATACGTCTGTGAGAATGAGATGTGCTGGTTGGTGGATTATTGAACTTTGCAGAGAGCCAGGCTGGCAGAAGCTTTCCACACCAATGTCAACATTGCACCATTGATACAATGACTAAAAATTCAAAATAGATATTTTGACCAGAAACAGCAGAAACTTCTAAAGGTGAAGAAGTCTGCTACCAGCACCTCTACAGCTTAATAACGAACATGTTATGTGTCTTTTAAATCTGTTGATAAACCAAAGTGTAATAACAGTGTTTATACTTAACCTAGCCAATTCCCTCCTGTCATTAACTCTGACAGAATGGTTTCTTCTTGTTTATTTCTCAAGTTTCCTTGCCATCCATTGGATTGACCACTAGATGGCGGTACAGGCACACGCCTAACACAAAAAATGGATCGAGGAGGAGAAGAGGAAAAAGTGCGAGTGATGACGAGAGAAAAAAAAGAGAAAAGAACAGAGATGAAAATGTTTTTCTCTTGGTCCCCGGAGGTTTGAACAGTCTCCAAAGGTTTTACAGTCCTGGAACTCACCACCTGCGTCTCTCTCTCTCTCTCTCTCTCTCTCTCTCTCTCTCTCTCTCTCTCTCTCTCTCTCTCTCTCTCTCTCTCTCCCTCACTCACTCACTCACTCACTCACTCACTCACTCACTCACGTCCTGATGCCAGACTCTGTAATTTCTTGTGTCTAATTAGACATGAATGTTTATATATTGGTCCTTTTTGTCCGTTCTTAGTTTTCTTTTTGTTGAAACGTTTTTAGGATGCATCATGGTCCCTTGTGCACCGTGCTAAGGAAACAGATGTGCATTTGTCAAACTAAGGACAAAGAACCAAAGCTGATGCTTGAGATGTTGCAATTCCAGAATATTTTATCTATTTAAGAAAAGTAATCAACTGCACTTTATCATTCAATTTAGTAAATAAGGAAAACAGCTGCTCTTTCAGGATGGACTAATTTCTTTCACATTTTTAAACAACACTCACCGATAAGAGAAAGTATCAGTGACATGTTGGAGAAAAGCTTTGCAAAGTGATGACAAATGGACTTCATCCGAATTCTCATCATGTTTCAAGTGTGTATAATGGAGACGATATGAAACAGTTCATCATAAATCAAACTCTTATCCTCTTCAGGAAATTATAAAAATAAGTTCAGAAACTCCATCAATTTGTAGTTTGACCTTATTTTTCCTCAGTAACACTTAAAAAGACGACAACTTTATTCGTGTTTAATGACGTGAGCGTTAACAATGACCCACAAAATGACACGATTTCACTGCAGAAAGGATTGATATCTGCTCTATACACTTCACCAGACCTTCACTGTTGGACTCGACTTAGCTCTTATAAAATCGTTCCTATTAAATTGACGATGTGGATTTACCATTAGGTTTTTGTATGATTCAAAAAAAGAAAAAAAGCTTATTCCCTATATAAAAATAATAATTTCCCCCTGTATGTGCATTGATATTATGTTTGTTTTTGTATTGCCAACACTTGCCTTTTAGGTCTGCAGACATACAAGTAGAAATAGTAGTTTCATTTCAAGAATGGACAACTAAGGAGAGAAGACGCTGTTCCAAAAGAAAATCCTCAGACCCAGACATATGCTTTATTTGATCCATGATAAAGTCAACGACAGTTCATTATGGACCTGGACATAATCTCCTCTCTGTATCTTTACCTGTCTCTCCTTATCTGTCTCTCACACGTCAGTACAGAGGTTTGTATTTCTGTATTTGTGACGACCTTTCCTTGACTCCAATCCTTACTTAACCTTTACCTCAAGGATTAACCCACACAAACATCCAAAATGTCCTCGCGGGCCAAAGACGACCACACTCACCAGGTCTATGTTTCAAATTGGCCGTCACAAAGGTAGAAACAACCAAAAGAACAGGATATGTGAAGCGACTCAGTCAGGCCGAGCTGGGAGGCACAATTATGAGTAGGTGCCGTCTTGACCCTCTATCTGCCAACCAATCAAATTGAATGATGATTATCAAATGAGCGATAAGCTCCTTAAAGTTATTTTATTTAACTTTCTCTTTTTCACCAGCGACTGTTTGCCTTTCTTTTTAATTCCCCTGCTCCAGTATCTTCCTCTGTGCTTTTCTAGAATCTCTCTCCATCTCTTTTTCATCTCTCATCCTCTCTCATTGGCTCTTTCCCTCAAATAGCTCCAAATCCTTTGCTGCAACTTAGATTTGACTTAGAATTGCCATGTCACAGTTGATCCCTTACAGTCCTGTAAGGGCTGCGTTTTAAATATTGTTTATCAAAGTTATGAGATTCTGAGTGTAGAAAATCACGTTTTGCAAAAAATCAATAACATTTCATTATGAAATGAAGGAGCCTATAGCAGGAATAATACGGGAAATTTGCAATTATAGTTGATGTAATTTACAGAAAAAATGCAAACCAGTTGTATAATGTATAATATCTGAATATCTGTTATTAAAAATAATTGACACAAGCTCAAGTTTTAGTTTTGGCCAGTAGAGTCCAGCCCCTTTCATTTTCTAATACAGATATCAATAGAATATTCTATTTGATTAATAAGATGTAGTATATGTTGCAGAGGCTGAACATTATCATTTTAATAGTTACATTTTAAGCTGTTCTTGGTGAATGGATAATAATTCACAGTATATATCATATAGAAAATCTGTGATCACCACATGTCACATTTTCTCATGACACTCAACAGGGGACTGACTAGAGTCCCACAAAAGAAATGACACATGTCTCCTGACAGCATCACAAATGTGGTAAAAGGTATTTGTCATCTGGAATGATCTTCATATTTTGTCTGGCCTGTGCATCTGAGAAGGGGCACCTCAGCGTGAGTGATGATGTTTACGCCACATCATTAGCTTTCAATGAAGCAAAATGCAAAACCGTTTCGGGAGGGTCAGTGCACAGCAGAGTAGTCTGTGGAAAAAGATGTGCTTTCTGGCAGGAGGACGGAGTGCGTGTGTGTGTGTGTGTGTGTTTGCTGTGTGTGTGTGTTGTGTGTCTCACTGTGGGGGACGGAAGTCTTTATCCACAGTCACTCCACAGAATAAGTCATTTGTGGACTCATTTTTTGGAGCCAGGTCTCCAAAATAAAACGACCAAATTTCAGGGTTGATTTAAAGACATTTTTCACGAGGGATTGAGGTTAGAGGTCTTGATATCACGGTTAAGGTCAGGGTGAATTTTCAGTCAATGAATGTAAGTCAATGCAATGTTAGTGAGAGAGTGAAGAAAAGTTTGTATATAGTCCATTACCTTCCATCTTTGTGTGACATTTTGTGTGTATGTGTATCCTTTAAATGACACTAGCATCAAATGTGAATAAACAGTTTATTTTTTTTAATGAAGCCCTTTATTGCCCTTCCAGGAAATAACTAGATGGGTTTTAGTTGCTCTAACACTAACTGTACTTTTAATTATGAGGTAATGAAGGAATAATCAATGAAATGATCGTCAATGTCAATAATCAAATAATGTTGGAAATTAAGTTTAAAGACACTGACAAATAGACAATATCTATTTTTATCTGGTGAGTGTACGTTCTGATGAGTTTTTGTGTGGGTGTGTGTGTATGTGTGTGTGTGTTAGCGCGGGGGGGGGGGGGGTACATGTGACAGAAGCATGTGTCTCTACATGTTCACACAGTCGACTGGAGAAAGAATCACAGCACATCAGTGTCATGCAGGGCCATGTGGGATATTTACTTATTTATTGTCCCGAATGTGTTTTACTTAACATGACTATTGGTAACATGGGAATTTGTCATATACTCACATTTTTATAACGAAAATAAATTTGAGTCTGTTCTAAAAAGAACACTTTGTTTACTCCTCCCACAGTCCAGAGACATGCAGATGGTGGTTAGGTTAAGTGAATACTCTAAATTGACATTAGGTGTGATTGTGAGTGACTGTTTGTCTCGTTGTGATAAACTGGCAACCGGTACAGCATGAACCCCGCCTCTCGCCCGATGTCAGCTGGGATCCTCAGAGGGAAGGGCGAATAGATAATGGATGAATGGATGACGATAGTAGCTTATACCTGCAAACCTGGAAGATACAAGGTGAGGCCCAGCCTGTAAAACATACAACTTTTTGTGTCAAATCATACAATAACCACACCGGCAACTGGAGATTGCTTCAGTTAAGCAAAAAAAAAAGTTTTGACATTCCGAGCAGTGTTGAACACAGACGATAGATTATCCAAAGTGAACGCGTCCACAGAGTCACATGATCCATAAACATTGAAGTCATTGAGCGAATCAACAACCAGGAAGAAAATAATAAAAGGAGCCAGAGGTGTGAGAGAGAAGGTCTGGATCAAAGTCACTAAAAGGTCTAAATGAGGTACATCATCTTCTCTAATGTGTAAATTAACCATGTGTAAATGTGTATTCATGTGTGTTGAGTATTCTTGACCATGTTTTATTCATAGAAATGGGACGAGGAAAGCAAGAGGAACGTGTCGGCTGGTTATTCTTGTCCATATGCCTGTCATCTACATGTTCACACCTCAACCATCCGCCCCCTCTAAGTCTGTGTTTCATTTGTCCTCTATGCTTACATATTTTTGCATTTGTGAGTGTTGGTGTGACTGTGTGTGTGTGTGTGTGGGTCTGTGTGCCATTTGCGTGCCCATGTGCGTGTATGTCTGGCTCGGGCAGCGTTTTCACTCAGCCAGAAAATGTCCCACAGCAAGAATTTGGAGTTGATAAAGTGCCTGCTGCTCCGTCGATATCTGACATGGTGCCAGAATGGGCAGCATGCAGCCACTTTCGATTAGCATGGCCCAGCACTGCCCAATCACAGCTGCGGCACTGCCAGAAACTGCTCGTGGGTGCTGGGAAAAAACTCTGCATCGCCTGAAATAAGTTTTGCGATGCTGCAAACCAAAATAAACAATAAACAAGACAATCATGATTCCGTGCTGGGATCAGCGGCCGGGCTTGCCAGTCTCGCAAAAATGCTACCAGTGTTTTTGTTCCCTCTCGCCCAATAATTAGTGAAATTAAATATTATCGGATTAATTACATGGTGTCTTGGCTAAAGTGGACAATTTCAAGCCTCAACAAATCCCTAGAAACAGAAACATATTAGTGGTTTTCAGCCCATTATGTTGTTCTACCTTCATGCAAGCCATTTTAAACCAGTTGACACTCTTGGTAATCCTTGTGTCATTATTTGACCGCTTTCAGAATTTATTGGTGATTTTTATTTCATTTAGGAATTTAAATTCAAATTCTGTAAAAGCACCGACCAACCGGGTCGTCAACAACTCAGATCCTGAAGTTGGAGCAAAGAGAAAACGTGAATGTGAAATGTCCTGCTGCGAGAGGTTTTTGACTGTGGAATTTCAAACATCAAATGCCACATTTCTAATAAATAAATGAATAATAAGCAACACTGTTTCAAAAAGAATCATAAAATGTCCTGAGAATAATAGCACTCTCTCCAACTCATCTCAAATAAAAAAGCTTTTCTCCTGCAAACCAGCACTTAAACGCAACATATATTTGTTGACCAGACAATAAATCGTCTCAAAACTCCACAAACACATGTAATCAGGTCCACATTCATCAGGGAATCCCTGCAACCCAACAATCTGTAAAAGCAAATATCATCAAATGTTTTATATTTGTGGGCGCAGGAGATACGTTCTGTTCAGATGTCGTGAACATGATCAATTATATTGTTCAATATTGTTGTAAATGTCCATACAGTTGTAAATCTTTTTATTTGTTGATCATCTAACTCGTATTTTTCGCCATGAGAGTCATTTTCCTCCACTTGATGAGGATGTAAAGTTTCTTTCCTTTTCTGCTGTTGTTTCACAGCAATAACAGCTTTTTGAAAAAGTTCAATTCAGGGGCAGACAGCAGAACAGCTTTAAGACAATTTTAAAAATCTTATTGTTCAGATATATGTGTCCCACTTTTCAGCAAGTGACTCTCTTTTGACATTGAGGTGAGTTGTAACACTGGGAAAGGATTAAGAAAACATCTGACTCTTAGTGGAGAAAGTGGATGTTTTTGTTTCCTGTTTTAAACCAACAGTCAATATTCTTGGACGCTCCATAACCTTAACTGCATGTTATTGAAACCACAATGATAAAGGTCCTCTGATCTGAATGAAGACGCTATCTGCAGAAAAGTAATTATATTTGCGTAAACTAACTTATGTTTTTCTTATTTTTGCATTGTCCCAAGGGTCAGAGGTTGTGGACCAATAAAATCCATAGTTATTCAGTTTGCTGACCTGTGACATTAAATGCGACACCACTCAGGCTGATACAGTTTGGATCAGGCCTGAGCTCTGTTGGTGTGTTTCTGAACATCAGTGTCTCTCTGTCCTGTTCACCGCTTTCCCTTATTTCCATTATTCCCAGTTGCTGCTCTCTCCAGGTGTTGCTACACCAGCTAATAAAAGATAAAGTCATTTATCTCTTTATTCCATCCTCTGACTTTCTTCCTCCCTCGCTCCTGGGCTCTCTTACCGTCAGTACTCTGGCGCCTCCCTCTCTTTCTGCGCTTCCTTTCTCCCTCTTCCTTTCCATCGTTCTGCCAGTATTTAGGGGCCCGGTTAACAAGCCATTTAAGCCCCATCTTCTCTGCTCCCTAATCACACATGCAATATTCATACATGGCTGTCACTCACGCAGACACATTAAGGCTGTCATTCCCTCCCTCCTCTCCACCTCTCCTCCTCTCCATCTTTCTGTCTCCATCCTCCATTTTCTCCCACTTCCTCTCTGCCCTCCTTCCCTCTCACCCATTCAGTCTCCTCCTCTGTTGCCATCTGTGTACATAGAAAGAGCGAGACATTCTCAGTCTTTTCATGTGATCGACCGAGACGGGCTGCGGTGGAAACTGTTTATCTTTTCACAGACGTGCTATGTGCAGGATCTGCTCATTAATAATAATTTGCTGCGATTCAGCCATGATGATACGTTCTAATAACAAATATGCCTCTCACATTTAAGTGTCAACCCCAGACTTGGTGCTTAAAGTGGCTGAATGTGAACGTCTGTACGCTTGGTTGCTTCCAAATTCTATTGTTGATGTAACTGCCAACAGTATTAAAAACCAATCGTAGATCTACCAACATAGCATATTGGAAAACTTCTGCATATGGATTATTATCATTAGGTGTACAGTGGTATAAAATAGATTATTTGGTAAAACATGCAGTATACGTATCTATCAATATCATAAAAGTGTGTAGACACAAACAGCATATCCATACTACTGCATGAACATCTCAGTCCACATCTGTTGATATCAATGTGGCGAAATGAAGGTCTCAACTTTTTTTGTACTGCCTCTCAAATGTATTTTACAAAGCGTTCAGTGAAGATGGCGATCAAGACTCTTTGACTTTGCGTTTGGGCAGCAGCCATGTTGTCTATATACTCAGTCTATGGATGAAAGAGGGAAGTTCCCCAATCTATTAACACACAGTTAGAAGAACACTGATGTTGAGAATCACTGTGGAGCATTAACCCTCTCCTCATTGGAGTCCATGGTTCCTTAGTGTTGGCACTACAGACAGGCATCAGTGGTCCCTGAGATGGTTAAGTGTGATTAATCACTCCAGACATGTTCCCACTAAGTACAAAGGCAAAGTGCTTCTCATCAGTCCAACTCTGTGCTGGGCGCTGCCCACGGTCATAAAGCCAAGGACATTCTACAGCTAGTCAGTCTCACTAGCTCCCAAAAGTTCATTGTATTTATTTGTAGTGTGCATTCTCTTGATTACCCCCCCACCCCCCCGTCCAGTTGTTTACTGGTTGGCTCGAATGTTTCTTTGGAAGCAAGATTTCACAAACAGAAAAGAACGATTTACACAAAACGCGGTGGAAAAAATGGATGTGGTTCCAGGCATTTCTTTTCCTCTCTCTTTAATATTGTATTTATATTATTGCCTGGATCTAGAGGACAAAAGGCAAATGTAAGGAAAGGATATTTATGAGTGTGTGTTATTTGGTGCGGCTTGATAGAATTGAAGGAGATTGTCGGGGCCCTGGTGGAGATATGCTCTCCACTGAGTGTTATACTGGTTGCATATAAATCAATTCCACAAAGAGTTCCTTCAGATAATTATCTGAGTTAGCACGCTCGTTAGCTCGGCTGCTAACACTTATTCTATCTGCTGCGTATGTTCAGCGGACTCAGAACCACGTTAATTGGTTGAAATTTCTCATTAATAGAAATATGCAACAACTGTGTAAGCAAATAAGCCCACCCCCCCGCCCCTCCTCTTCTGATTCCCGTTAACGCCTTGTCACTAATCAGCCTGAGTGTGGATGGGAATCCAAATGCAATCACAGACAATTATACTCCTCGCTGTGCTCGTGTGCATTTGTGTGTGCATGTGTACACTTTAGCCCATTAGGAGATGGTGCATTGATTAGCCGTCAGCTCTCATGCCACACGACTGCCAGTCATGCCGACAACAAACAAAAAGCAACACCCCCAGATTTCCCAACACACACACACACACACGCACATAATTGTGTCTTTATTTCCCCGTCATACACTCAGGATACGTGTCTCGGTCTCAACCATGGTCCCAGTAGCAAGGTAAACTCCAGCTAATAGGCTGAGTAAAATAACTGCAGGAGTAAGGAGCCTGTTTGAGCTGCACATCCTCGATCGGCTGAATACAGATGATATATTTCCGAAGTCCTCTATAACTTTCGGAGCTTTTTCCATCTTGCCTCGTCCTCCTTGTTTTTATATCCGACTCTTGCAGCCTGTGTTGTGCAAGGTCAGCTGCAATCATCTGTTTCAGCCGCACTGTGTCTAATTCTGCTCGTGTAAAAAACTGTGCAATCTTTCCAACGTGCTGACCCAGTTGTGTGACAGGGTCGCCCACCATCTGTCACACTTAAAAAAAAAAGAAATCATATTTATTTGTAAGTGTTGTGACTCTGCAACATCGGAAAACTGAGCCGAGTTATGGGGACGGAGAGAGTTTGAAAAAAAAAAGGGAGAGCGGTGCTGCTGTAGTTGGTGAAATGGTTTCTGTCTTCAAAAAGACAACGAGTAAGAATTGTCCTGCCACACAACACAAAGTGACCACACTGAAATGCACTGTGGGATTTCTGTTGATCAGCAACGATGAGGCAACACCAAGTGCTCGCTGAAGTTTTTGGAATTCATAACAAACTCGCAGCTCCTTCTTGGAACAAAACTCTCTGCCAACTAGTATTTGAAGAGGGCTCCCTTCCCACAACACACACACACACACAAACACACACACACACACACACACACACACACACACACACACACACACAGGAACTTTTTTACACTTTATTTCACATCGCGAAAACACATTTTTGGTGATTTCTCAGAATTATCTGTGAATATTGCTTAAAAACAATCTGCTTTTTGATATTTAGGGGGTTGTTAGCCCCGGGCGTGTGCAGTTTGGTGCATGATCTAAATACAAACCTAGATTAAAATGTGTTTTCAGAAGGGTATCGGCTTCTTTCAGGTGTCGTATGATAACAAATAGGGCTTCAAACCTGTAACTAGCACCGATGTGTAGCTGAGACACATATTACAGCCTGCACTTTAAGGCTTATTTGAATTTAAGGGGCCTGTTTGGACTTGGTGGAGGTGTCTGCTCTGCCGGGTGCAATTCCAGTTATGAGCTAAGTTATGAGTCACACAATTTGATCCTGAATACACTTGAGACTCACATCGGTACCACATTCAATAACTAAGATGATCACTGGAGATGTGACACATTATTATTTATTGTATAGTTAATAACACAGCTTCATCTTTGTCCCGTCAAATGATCCATAGAAATGTTTTTAAGTTTCCTGCAGGAACACTCGTGCTCTGGAAGGAGCTGCTTTCATTTCCTCTTGGTGGACGACTTGCTTAGCAGCGACGCTCTGTGTTTCTAAAGTGGTACACATGTACTACATTGTGATAATGAGTCTTACTGAGCTCATTGAGCAGCTGTTGAGAGTAATTAGTATTTCATCTCGGAGTGGGGGAGCGCTGTGAATATTCACACTTTGATCAACGCGACCATCTTCCCCTCAACTCTCATTGCATTTGATCCTCTTCTCATTTATTGGGCTCCTCCTCTCTGCTCCTCGCCCACTTGTTTGCACTCCCAATGGAGCAGGAGCAGTTTGCATCTTAATGGAGGAGTAATTCCCTCCTTAGCTTCCTTCTCTGGTTCTGTTTGACTCTGAACGAGCCCTGATAACGTCATGACATGATTGTGCAATTAGCTTGATATTATCTTTGTTCTATCTCTGCCAATACGTGCAACCCAAGAAACACGGATTTTTAACAACTCGAGATAAAGTTGTTTTTTATCAAGCAAACCTTTGACATGTTTTATTTCTGCAGTGAACGGCCGGCGGTCTGTGGAGATCTTGAGGTCATGAAACACAGAGAAACTGAGGGAGCAGTCACCTAAAGTGAAAAATACCAGCAACTTGTGTTTTCTCAAAATAAAGAAAGAGCTCCGGATACTGGAGATATTTATTTTCCTGTTACAAAGACAGAACACGTTGACATCAATACGACCTGTGTCTGTCTCACTCGGGGGACGCATCCCGAGGAGACTCGCTTGAAGACAAACTGCGTCACAGTGGCACGAGTCGTCTGTCCCATTACAAATGGTCCCTTCCATTCCCGAGCAATGGAGGATGAAATGGGAAGATGCTTCTTGGGCCAACTTATATCTCAGGATTCATGATCGGTCGGTGATGCAGCTAAATATGAACGTATGCATGTGTGTGGGGGTTCGTGATTGATTAGACAGTGCCATTCTGATCAGTCATAAATGCTCACACCATCATACACTGGTGTGTGTATGATTGCATGGTTGTTTTTACACATTCACATTCATTCAGTAGGTACATCTCTGTGTGTTCTCCTGTGCTGCCACTTGTGTGGTCTCATGGTTGCTTGGTTTTCTCTCTCTACCCTTCTTGTGCTTGTCGTCCTGCACGTTTATATTTTGGAATCGGAGCCGGTGCTATTCTCTCGCTGCAGTGAATCCTAATGGTTTCTCTTTTGCTCCCTGTCGTTCAGCATGCAGCTCAAACAACAGAGTGCGGAGAGGTGAGGAGAAGAAAGCAGCGGGATGGGAGGGAAGAGTTCGACCCCGTCCTCACTGATACCTTTTAGTTTTAAAATCCAAAAACTTGTGATGCTTGTTTCTAGTTGTGTAGAACTGGAAAGACACTGAGTCGAGCACCTACCTCGGCTCTGAATCTGATTTGGATTAAATGAACCAAAGCAACAGATGAGGAATACATTATATACCTGTTTCTCTGTCTCCCTCCTCAACCTCACTCTGTGCTGTTTGACAGTTCAGAAGCCAATTGGGACAAAGCCGAGTCTTTAATTGTCATGTGAGGTGACCTATTGTTTCACCGCTGTCAGCTGCTGTGATGTCTGCCGCCGCACGAGACAGGTGACAGGACAGACAGGTAGAGCATGTATAGGGAAGCAGTCAGTGAGACATTGGACTAAGACAGAGGGACGCCTGGCAAACCGGTTTACAGACAGGTAGCAGGAACTGAAGAAGCAGGCAGACAGGTAGCCTAATGCATTTTTTTAAATATTGTGTCACAGAGAGAAAAACCCAGTGTCTCCTGATTTTTTTCTGGTGATCAAAGCTGCATCTGAACAAACAGGAAATGGGGGCAAAAACAACACAACAACAATGAAAAAAAGGAGAATCTAGGTGAGAGAAGTGAGGTAAAAAAAAAAAGGAAAACAGAGATAATGTTATTCAGTGATGATGTTCATTAGTTTCAGTTTCAGTTGCTCGCGTGGTGGAGAGAAGCAGAACTGAAATGACCTCCTAATTAACCAAACAGCTTTTTCAGGGGGAAGCAACACAAAGTGACACGACATGACTCTTCCTTTATCCCCGAGAGATATTAATAGGCTGCTTTACACAGATCTCTAACTGATACTGTCAGGGATCATAGGCGCCCGTGCTCAGCCACCGTGTAACCAAAAAAATTAGAATAACAGCAAGTATAATGGAGAAAAACACAGAATGTGTCTGCATTCATTCTGATATAAAGCCTGATCTGAAATGCATCATTCTCTGTCAGCCACAGAGGACTGATTAAAAGAGTTCAGGTCAGACTTGTTGGTTGTAAAGAATCATTGTTTGTAATATCACACTAAGAAAACACCACCTTGGGATTCGCTATAATTTTTACCTGGTTTTTATTTTCTTATTTGCTAAATCCTCTTTCAATCCCATGATACTGAGCAAGGTAGAGGCAGTGGAGCGAGACACACACACACACACCCACACACACACACACCCACACACACACACACACACACACAGTCTTAAGCTCCCTTTTCTCGCTCTGATTGTCCATGAAGGCGCTTCGTGACAATACATATTTCTTGCGTCTCAGAAGCGACATCAGATGCTGCTGCACTTTCAGTTTACCAGAGGTGGAACCGTCAGCTAAATTTGATCCTACATTTCTGTTTACTTGTCTTCGGCTCAATATGGATTCATCCTCAAAAGTAAAAGCACAGCGGAGCCTGATATCAGGTTTACTCGTCCCCACTTGCTGACACCAGCTTTAGCTTGTTCAGGTCCACGGGGAGGAACTGGCCACATCACAGCTAGAACAGCTAAAAAGCACTTTTTGGGCTCAAATGGCGAACAGGGTTATTCTGCTGTCAGAAGCTGTTTTTAGACATGAAGGAGACAATGGGGTCTGGAGATTATCCGGAGCTTGTCTTTCATATATCAAGAAGAGCAGGAAAGACTCTGGAGACGGTCTGAAGCAGCGGCCTCAGTCTCACTCACAGCCTTCAGCAGAATATCTGGAGTTCAGTGAATGTCAGAAAGCAACTTAAACCTGCTAAATGACAATTTCCCAATGCTACAGCCAGGTTTCTCTCCTTCTATTAAAATGACCTTCCTGTAGCAATTTGTATGCGTGTCATATGTTTGTTTTTTCAACTGGTTAAAATTCCTCCTAAGGGAAAAATCCAGAAGCTATGAGCAAATATTGCTAATTTCAAAAAGTTTAACTGCTGGACATAGAATATCTCCCACTACACTGAGAAGTAAATTCTAAGTGTATCTGAGCTGGAGGCTTTAATTTTCCACATCAGACTTGTGTAAGTTGCACACTGCATAATAATTGCTTTCCTAAACTAGTTGTGATGTCATGAAATTGTGCTCATACGTCCATGTCTTAAAACCAAGATTTAGAGAAACTTTCCTACTTCAGTGGGTGAATGTGAGAAAACAAGCTGCTGGTGTGAAAGTCTGCATCTTTCTGCACCGTGAAGAGCCAACATCCAAATACACACGAATCAAACACAGTCGCCTTAGACTGTGTGGACAATATGACAGCTCTCCAAAAGTGAAGCCAGAAGCATCATGGTTGCCCCCTGGTGGCTGTCTGCAGTGTAGGTCATAAACTCCATCTCCTCCATGTTACTGGATGAGACATGGATCAAACAAATAGGAACACAAATATCTCAAAGATGGTTTCTGACAATTTAGATAGTTCCAGTTTAATAAGTCATTTGATGAGGGTGAACAGCTAAGAATGGCTCGCTACTTGTCAAGTTCATCCCCTGATCGCTGCAGCACAGACGGTAGCTTAAAAAATAGTTATGTTCTGGATCTGGTTTTGTTTCTGGATAGTGGGAGGAGGTGGAGACTCATCGTGCATCTTTATAAACAGTCTATTGTTGAAACACTTTTCTCTTTGCTTGACGAAAACACATCTAAGTTTGTGCACCAATCTAAATCAGATACTAACATCCATTACCGCGTGCTGAGAACAGACCTCAGGTGGAGATATTTGCACATCAGCACACACACACACACCCCCACAGGTACAGCAGTTCACTAGTGCATGCTAAATCATACCTGAAGCAGGTAAAGCCCCCCCCACACACACACACTAGTAATAGTTAGAGGGTGTAATAAACAAAGCTGAGCCCTTTTCTCGCCTTCCTGCCTCTGTTTCCTCTGGGCGAACTGTCCTCACCTACTTTTTCTTTCATTAATCCTCCTGTCCATTGCCTCTCTTCCTCTCTCTACCCCCTTTCTTCCCTCTCTCTCTCTCTCTCTCTCTCTCTCTGTCTTGGCTCATCTGCTGCATTCGTACGGAAGAAAAGTAATAACTGCAAAGCTAAATAACACGAGGAATCAGGCGGAAACACACTGCAGGGTTTAAACTGGATCCAGGTGTAATGCCTGACTTCCTTGTGTTCAGGTTTTATTCAACATCGCAAACAAACAAATAAACTAAGGGGGGTTTGCATTTTTTCCTCTTATCAACATCTGCGAGTGCCACTGAGAGCTATTATAACTTGACGTTACGTGAGCGAACCCATGCAGCCAGCTGTGAGGGTGTATTCCTGCTTTGTGGCTGTTGTTTAGTGATTTTCTGCCCTACTTCTCCTTGATGAGACACATGGAAGTTTTTCAGAGAAGTTTGTTTTCAACCTTGAGTTGTCTTGGAAGTCAGCGCACGTTCATTGTTAGCTGTACGGTGCATTCGTTCTAATCAGGTCACAGCTCCTCCCTTGTCTGGTAATAAAGCAGGATATCCGGAGTCAGTGGCCTCGTTTTCACCGTCGCTTAATAATCGATTTTACTTCCACTTCACTCTCAGAAGAATTGCAATATTTGACCCATTTCAGCGGCGAGAGTCATATGCTGCTGTTAAAGGGGCTGCACCCGGAGGTTTAATGTGGTCCCAGTGTAGCACTGACACAACTATTTCAACCATCAAACATGGTCATTATTGTTCACACAGGATTCATGTGCTCTTTGCCATTGCCTTTATTGGGATTTAGACAAATGACACGATGCATTGCCCGATTGTTACATCCTGTACAACAACTATATGGATGCACAGGTGAACTAACACAACATTTCAGGCTGGGAATGTGACTCTGAACACTCAATACACCAGTTATAGCATATACAAATATACCAGTCTAGATTAGACTGTATATAACAATGCCTTTCCTCTTTCTCTCAGTATCCAGAAATTAAGCCAAAAAAGCCCAATTTGAACTTTACCCTTTTGCTCCGATGACTTAATTAATATATTTGTTAATATATTTTTTTAAACTCAACATCATTGCCATCGGGAGCATTGAGTTCTGTCTCTTGTTTAAGGAAACATCAACATGTGGACAGGAGGAGCCCGGGTTGAATAACCAGCCTTGTGATTAATACATGAATGGAAAAAGTAGATTTATTTTCAAATTGATATTCGTACATTTTAATAAAACCACTTACCCACTGATGAGGCTGCAGTTTATTTAGCTGATGAAATACAAACTAAACATTAAATTGGTGGTATCCGTGTGTCCGAGACCACTTTCCCTTTCAAATGCAAATGGTCTCAGACTTTTGGACCTCTGCCACAATATTATAATCAATTACTTTTTGTAGATGTTCATTGCTGCACACTGAAAAGTGCTTCAAGTATTTTATGCACTCGGACAAACAAAGATAAAGTTGACAAAAGTAACAACCATCTTAGTAACCGTGTTCACAACAACAACAGATGTAACTAGCATTGGTTTTTGATTTTGGTTTCTCTAATGCATTTTTATTCCGGTGGCGGCAGAGACACGATGAAAAGAAAGGATAAAGAAAAAGTTCTGTGAAAAGAGAAGAAAATAAATAGCATCAAGAAAATAGAGGAAGCAGAGACACATCTACTATTGTTACCCTTCCCTTAACATCAGTGATTGTCCCTTTCAGCTATGATGGGGAAACAGACGGCATGTGTTATGTGACTCTCAAAGAGCCTCATTACTTTCAAACACAATATGCGTGTGTGTGTGTGTGTGTGTGTGTGTGTGTGTGTGTGTGTGTGTGTGTGTGTGTGTGTGTGTGTCTTCGTGTGCAGTCATTTCAGTGATTTCAGTGGGGAAATCAAAACGCTGCTGAGCAGGACTGGATATGAAAGCAGTGACCCTCACCACACACACACAAATAGTGAACTCTCTTTCTCTCTCTCTGTGTGTGTGTGTGTGTGTGTGTGTGTGTGTGTGTGTGTGTGTGTGTGTGTGCGTGAGAGACCATATGAGACCATGAAGATATAAACAAGCATTCTCTTGTTTACTCTACATACCTTTTCAATTACTGAGGATCCTCATGAAATTAATCTAGTCTCAAACCACTGACTGTGAAGAAAACATGTGTCGGGTTGAATGTGAAGTGAATTTTTAAAGATGCTGTGAAAGCTAATAAAGACTAGAGTGAACGTGTAAATAAGTAATTTTTCTATTGTGCATTCTGATCTGAGAGACAGACGTAAACCCACAAGATGAAAATGAGGAACTTAAGCAAACAAAGAATAAGAAAAGCGGAAGGACTTTGTTTAAGAACTGAACTCTTACATAATTACAACCGATGTGCATGTGCAGATTGTGAGTGTGTGTCCAGCTTAAGTGTTTTTTTTTCATTGCCCGAAGTTTCTTCAATATCACCCTTTACATGCCATTCCATGTCTTCTGTGAAGCACTTCAAACTGCTTTGTTGCTTAAATGTGCTAATTAAAAAAATAATCTCTCCCTTGCAGCTCCTGTAATATCTGTACACTTGGTACAATGGCAAATAAACAGGGCCTGGAAAAACAAACTTATTTGGTTAAATTGTTTGCCCTAAACTTATTTATCAGTGGGTTTGAGCAGAACCTCTAACACCTCCACAGAAATGCCAGTGAAGATACCAGAAGAACTGCAGGTCCTTAGCTTGGAATCTCAATATTTGTGGGGACACATAAACCAAAACTGCACAAGCTATGCTCCACCTTATTCTTTTAAATGTTTATCAATTGGTCATTTGTTTTTATTTACCAGCCGATATAAACAGGAACTGTGAGGAGAGAGTTAGGTAGATGACTCTGGCCTTCAAGGATTGCAACCTAATGCTAAATCCCAAAGTCTTCACCCTCAACAGGCCCTGTGAAGAAGGTTCAACCAAACAACTTGAACTCACTTTTCCAAAATGCTGTCCTCACACTGAAATTTGCCGACAAACAAAGTGGAAATAAAATATATATTCATAGCACCTGCCATCCCATTCATGTTCAAAACACCTCTACCAACCACACACCACTGCACAATGTGGCTGAACACAATGTGCACACCACTGTGAATGAAAATCGATAAGTTTAGTGTAATTGAATGATTATGTGTGTGTGTGTGTGCGTGTATATGGGCTTGTATAGTGAACAGACACAGGTAATTGAATGCTATAGCGAGAGCATGTGTGTATGCGTGATGCCTTTATAGTGAAGAGATAGAGGCAATCTGTCTAAGTGCTGCTACACTCCTAAACCTTTTAAAGGCTTGTCTGTGTGAGATTTACGAGTGTGTGGGTGCGTCTGACTGAGTGAGTCGGCTTCCAGCCCCATGAGAGGCCATTTTAAACCGGCTTTACACCAGGAGCTAAATCAGAGACGAGATAAGACAAGTCAAATTGCATTAATAGAGTCGTGAAAACAGAAGACTGCAGATCCGGTTTTAAATAAATCAAAACTAAAAACAACAAACATCAGATTTCTGTTGAGCGGAGTTATGTTTTCTGACGTGTTCCATATCCTTTATGTTTATTTCATTTTATTTATCAGAGTTTGGTGCAGAAACCTAAAGAAATTGATGCAATCAGATACATGTCACATATGAATATCTGACATGCTAGTAAATCCCAGATCATGACAGTGTCTTCATTTGATCAGAATAGGAAAAGAGGTAAAGTCAGGAAGTCTGTGAGTTCTACACTTTTTACAGTGACTATATTTTGCAAGTTTTGAAAATAGCTCATGGGAAACTTTCATGGAAACTCAGAGATCTTAATTTGTACTATAGTACTGTACATTACTCAAGCATGTAAATCCAACGGGCATGTTTGATTTTCTGATGCGATGAGTTACTCTGCCTCTCGCCCCAATATCAGCATTACTCCCCCCCCCCCCCCCCCCACGCTGACCATCAAAGGATAAGGAGTATAGATAATGGATGGATGGAACAATCTCTACATGCGAAAACACAGATTTGAATGGCATAAACAAACTCAATACAGACCCATCCTTAATATTAAGCACAAACATAATTACTTAGTGTTGAAGTGTATCTGTATATCTGAAAGCACCTTTACCTATTTTCAACTCCTCCTCCTTCTTTTAAACCTAAATATTTCAAAAGCAAATTATTATTAACCTCTTTTGTCAACAAATACGTATCAGTGACAGTTCAGTAGACAACAGACACCAAATATCTGTTGTTACCTTGGTTTTGTGAGTTGGACTGAACGTTGCTGCAGTTATTTCCTGTCTCTTCCTGTCTCTCGAGTGTTTGGCTGCATATTCATGTCAAGGCTCCAACCTGTTCACCAAGCACGGCCTCTGTTTGTTTGAGTGTGTGTGTGTGTGTGTGTGTGTGTGTGTGTGTGAGTATGTGTGTGTGTGTGTGTGTCTGTGTGATACAGGTCACAGAGTGTCAACAATGGAGAGAGATGAGTTCCACTTGAACGGTTCACCACCTCTGCTGCCTCTCTCTCCCTTTTATCACTCCATCCATCCATTTTCTCCCCCTTCCTCTAGTCTCTCTCTCTCTCTACAACTATTTCTGTCTCTCACACAGTGCTGCAGTTTTTCTCCACCTCTTTCTCTTGTTGTGTGTGTTTGTGTGTGTGTGTGTTTGTGCACTTGCACAGTACAAACAGGCAGAAATGGTCCTGTCCAACTGGCTCAAAGAGTCATTTCGCCCATTAAAAAGTTTTGAGGTCAGGAGCTCTACCATTGTGATACTCACTAAAACTTCACGTTTCACTGTCATGAGAGTCAAGTGCCCGAAGAAATGAAGGTGAAGAGTGTCTGGTCAAATATCTCAAGATGTTAAAGGTTAAATCCTCAGGTAAATGGACCTGGAGGTTTGAAGGACTTGATTTGTTTTCATGTTAGGCTCAGTTTTGAAGTGAAACAACGAAATATTCAGAAAGTCCAAGAAATGCTTCTAACCAAAGAGCTTATTGTGTCCGGGGTGACCACTCCTACGTTTTGAAGTCTTGGATTCACTCCTCTCAAAGTGTGAATGACCTTTTAGAACTGGCTCAAGGCCTTAGAGCAGCGCTTCGAGGTTTAAACCCTATGCTAACTCAGATCTGAAGTCCAACAACTCAAATGTACGAACGTTGCTCTAAAACTGCTCAAATGGTCAAACACTCTGAAGGCAGGAACAAGTGGTTTGTGATGGGAGAGGTTCATTGTGTGATTCAATCTAAATTAAACACTTAAAGGATCTAAATAGCTTTTCGAGGACAGCTTGGAAGTTTTGAGGATGCGTTTACTCCCTGTTTGTTTCACTGAAAAGCTATCAAAGAGAAATGCTCAGAGCAAGAGGAACATGAAGGTGTGATGAGAATACAAAGGTACTCCCTTACATCGGCCCTGCGCTGTCTCCGATCCGCCTACAACCAATGCTAACCATAATCTACACGTACAAGGAAATATCTGCATCCGTTACGCTGCTGGGTTCCTATTTGAACACGGGGATGCCGTTGGATTTAAGGGAACCATTTCTCAAGATTCCAGCATTTGAATGAATAGGGTTTGAGCAGCGTGTCATGCTTGGAGGGTCGGTATGTTCATATTGACAAATCTGTAATTTACACGGACACCTGCAGCTAATCCTTGCTTTGCTACGGCTACAGTGACATATTGACTGAATCTATTCACACAGCACTTTTCAACAGGTGTGGACTCAATGAGCTTCCAGATAAATGCGAAGAAAAAAATCATACACGACAAAACACATAAAACGGTTTAGAGAAAAAGAAACTCAGTCAGTAACACCTGTTTACTTTCTGGCTTGCTGCTCTTTCTGAGCTGCTTTGCTGCAGTCTTATTAATTCACACTCTTAAAGAATGAAACTTTACTGGAGTATAGGAGTCAGCAGGAGTTGTAGTTCATCTGTTGTTTACAGGACAGGTCGGTATTTATCTTCAGTGATTTTATAAAACACGAGGCCAAGAGATAAGGCAGCTGTTGAGGAAGACACACGGGTGTGACGTATCCATCACACAGCTGTTCTGTGTAAATGTGCATGTCTGATTTCCTCTTGTAGTGGGGACATGAAATGGTTTACACAGCCACATTATGGGGACAAACAAGTCCATCCATATCCATTTGCTGTAATACTGATCCTTTACAGGTCAGGGGAGGGGGCCATCATGCCAGCTGGAGTCAACCCACAAAAGGTGAAGTTCCCATCATGTGAATGGTTTGAATTTTAAAGTGGAGGCATATGGAGGGTGAGGGTAAGGGTATGGTTAGTGTGAGGTGGGTAGTAGTTATGGTTAGTTATGGTTAGTGGTGGAGTAAGGCTCCAGGAAAGATGAATGTACGTCAGTGTAATGTCCTCTGAAGTCATGGAGACAGGGCTTTGTGTGTGTTTGTGTGTGATACAGGTCACAGAGTGTCAACAATGGAAGGAGATAAGTTCCACATGAACAGTTCACCACCTCTGCCTCTCCATTCTCCATCCACCCATCCCTCCATCCTTCTCTCTTTCTGCAACTCTTTCCATCGCTCACTCAGTGCTGCTGTTTTTCTCCTCTCATCTCTTCCTCTTTAATTCTCTATTCTAATCTATAGGTTTTTTTTTTTACTGCCCACTTTACCTTTCTCCTCTTGTTCCATCTCACTCTCTCCCCATGTTTTACACATCTTTCTATCCCTCTGTTCATCTGTCCGGGTTAGTTTTCACTTTGTCCAGTCCTCCTAATTGGTCTTCTCCGTTCAGTGCCCACTCCTTTATGCATTGACTCCCTCTTTCTCTTGTTTTTTATGTCTTTTGCCAAATCCGATCTTTTTTTGCCGTTGTTTGCACATCCTCCACACTTCCTCTTCCCCTCAAGGCCTTTTCCTATCTTAAGCATCTTGATTTATACTTCACAATATCACACAATTTGTGTCTGCAGTCTCTGTACTGTTTTAACCAGAGGAAATAAAGAGTGTACCTACATGGGGGCAGTTCAGAACCTGTAATCTACTAATAAGGTTCAACATATCCAGAATATATTTTCATTATCTGGCATCATTGAAACTAACATTGGCCTGGATGACCTAACTATTTGGCTGGTTATGCCACATGTTGAAAATGCTAATGCCCTTAGAATATGAATTATAATCTACCAAATGCACTGTAAATGTTTGAACAGTTTATAGGTCATGTTTAACAGACGTGTCTTGTGTTTTGCACCACCCTAACCCTAACCCTTAACATATTAATCAGTGTCCTAATTCATCTAGTGAGGCTAAACCCTGATGTCATCTCTGTATCACTTTAAAACATTATCCTCTAAAGCATTTCCCCCACAGACTACACTAAATTATTTTGTATTATTAATTTTTAATGCATATGTAGGTTTTTATATTTAAAGAGTTTCCCTTGAGCCTTGAGCTTTTCATTAGTGTCTCTTTTTCTGTTCTTGTAATACATTCCTGGATTTTGCAAAATGTATAATATAACGAGACATGGTGAATCCTTGGGGATGAGATACAGCTTATAGTTATAGGGTTGGTTCAGGCTTGCCTTGAACCATCCCCCAAGTTATGCTGCTACAGGCCTAGACTGCTGGGGGACTTCCCATGATGCATTAAGCTCCTCTATCCTCTTCCCCGGCTCCTTGTGGACGCGTTCACATCCCGTTCATGCACATTACCAACTCAGCATCTTCTATCTATCGTAGTTTTGTGCTTTCCTGTTTCTTACCTCTCTCTTTTTGTCGCTTCCTGCAGAGATGGAGAGTGTGGATCTAACCGCTTCAAAATGTCCCCAAGACCCTACTCCACAACCAAGGCTACAATTATCATCATTGGTCTCATTATTAGGATTATAAAATGATATATAGAAATTATAGGGAAACGACTGAAAACCACAACAACTCCCTTTTAATGGGGAGAAACCTCAGGCGGAACCAGACTCTGCCGCGACTGGTTGGGGTGAGTGGAGAAGAATGAGTGAGACAGAAGAGGTGGGTGGAAAGAGGGGAGAGATGAGAGACTTGACTTAAAATAAATATTGGTTTAATGTAATAGTCACAAAGGCATTGACGAGATCTACTTGTTCCTGCCTACCACGTGTTGGGCTTCTAAACGCAGAGAACGTTGGATCCAATTTCAGGAAATTCTGCAAAAGAATAAATGGAATGAAAAAATGTAAAATTAAAACATTTCCGTCTACTGCTGTTATGCAAATATTAGGAGTTAGTTCATCAACAGAAACAGCTGGAGGTTGTTAATTCTCCCGTCAGGTGCCATTAAAACCATTGTAGAAGAAGAGGCTCGTGAGAAGTTTACATAATTGGTCGAGCATCAGTCAAACAGTGAAAAACCAAAGACGAAAACGTGATGTTTTCTGTCTGTTCTGTGGAGCGACAGCTACAACCTAATAAATGGTTCCTACACATTTACAAAAACATAATTAAACACTATATTATAGATGTATCCTAACCACATCTCCTGGTCAATACATGCAAGCAGACTTTTGCAGAGGATTACTTAAAAATCTGTATTTCTAAATAGGGACAATGATTTCCAAAGCGTTGCTGTTCAAAAGTCTTTAAACTGATCTGTTACTCCAACTGGACTCTGTTAGGTGCTGTGTGTGCTTGTGTGCGTATGTGTGTGTGTGTGTGTGTGTGTGTGTGTGTGTGTGTGTGTGTGTCCCTTCTCCCCTGGTGCACATCGACCAGGTGCGAGTGGAGACCTGGACTGGGTGCCAGTGGCAGCTCCAGGGGCTGTGTGCGGGTTAGTAGTGCCTCCTGTAGTCCGGTCTGTTTTGCTCTCGTGGTCTATAAAGGAGATTAGTGATAGACTCTGGAGTCTGGTGATCTTTAAGTTCACTTCTGTTTGTTGTCTCTTTGTAGGCAGTCCGGCTTCTTGGAGGAAAGTTGCTTTTATGTTACTCGTTATTAACGTCATTTTTTATTTGTTAAAATAAATGTTCCTCCCTCCTCTTCTTCACCCAGGTTCATTGATGTTGTTTCTTGCCGGCCTCTTTGGGCTGCACTGGGCACGTAACAGCCTTTCTTAGATTACGTTCCGTGTCTCAACTGAACCTGAGGTAACTCAGCTCCATCCATGCATCTCAACTCTTGGCTGTTTATTCCTCATCCCTTCCTTTCCCCTGGTTGACACCTCTATCAGCTCTTCCACCTCTACTCAACTGTGTTTTTGTTTTGTTTTCCTCTGTTACTCCCTCTCTATCTGCTAATCTCTACTTTAAATAACAGGCATGAGC
The DNA here is from genome assembly GCF_947347685.1 of Pleuronectes platessa. Taxonomy (NCBI): domain Eukaryota; kingdom Metazoa; phylum Chordata; class Actinopteri; order Pleuronectiformes; family Pleuronectidae; genus Pleuronectes; species Pleuronectes platessa. Next base: position 25,318,238 of record NC_070629.1, read on the forward strand.
ATGTTCAGTGCGCACACACACGCACACAAGCACACACACACACAAACACGTACAAGCACGCTATTACACAACCAGGCACCCAAACAGAGACGGGCAAGCAAGCGTGACATACAAACACACACAGTGACACAGATAAGGGTGAGACCCAAATACAAATAAGTGTGGACGCGATAGTGAGCACTTACACACACACATACACAAACACACACACACTGTCCACAACGCAATACAAGCAGCTTCGTGTTACTCTCAGGTAATTCCAGTCAGTTCTTCATTTTAGCCACTCGAGGGTAGTAGAGGGCTTTGATTCTGCGATATAGGGATCTGAATCAGGACACACACACACACACAGACACACACACACACACACACACACACACACACACACACACACACACACACACACACACAGACACAACTGAACACACTCCCACTGGAGAGATGCTGGGAGGTGACAGAATGAAGTCCAGCGACAGTGGGTCCCACTCACAGTGTGACCAATCACAAGCCCTTTATAAGCTCAGGCTACTGTAAATGTATATGAAAGGCTCTGGCATTGTTTGGGTGTGAAATCTTGTCTCTGAGTCAAAACATGATGTGAAGTGATGGATGTGGATTTTTATTCACATAGTTCAACAGCCGACTTGACAGAGGCCTTCCATAACCAAAACAGGTCAATTTCTTAAAGATTACTTCACGGTACTGGGGTTTACTTTTCAATAGCAGAGTCACATAGAGAGACTGCTGTGCACTCAGTGTCGTGCACACGCTCACACACACACACACACACACACACACACACACACACACACACACACACACACACACACACACACACACACACACACCTGTTCAATCTTGATCAAGACAGAAAGCTCTGTTCCTTCCCTGCCGCTCGTTCCTACAGCAAACACAGCAGAAAGTGGGAGTGCTCGATTGACTTTAATCTCAGCAGTAATGTGTCTGTGTTGGCGGCAGCTCCAGTCCGCTGAGGTAAATCAAGTGCCCCTGAACTACTTCAAATATTTGAAGTCGAAGTGACATCGTTAACAGAGAAAGACAGATTTTGGCTGTTGAGACAAGAGGGGTAGAAGAAGGGAACGCCTCCCCCCAGATATACATCAGTCGCTCTGTGCCAGACAGTTACCAGTTTGCTCTTTTTGAGAAATTAAAAGTAGTAAAATAGTCCAGGAAGTATGTTTTAGGCATGATTTTACTTCTCCTTTCAGTCCACCAATTAGACATCTTTGCTCTGCTCTAGTCCCAGGACATCCCATAATTTGCAATCCCAGCAAAGCCCACACATTAGTGGCATTTGATTTGATTATTCATCACGGCTGTAATCTTTTAGCATCCGATCAGAAAACACATCACAGCCGTTTTAATAAGTGCCTCGCTTGGACAACACAACAAACAGGGCGGCGCTGCATACAGAATCATTGTAAATTCCAACTGGCCACCAGGGACCTGCTCTGCAGCGGCAATTGGAAATTGAAATGAAGCTACAGTAATAGATACCTTCAACATGTGATGCTGCCCTGATGTATTTATTCTCCCTGAGGCTCATCAGTGGGAAAACTGCATTAAACAAAATTTATAGGTGGTCCTTTAAAAACAAGCACGGACATGTAATACTGTAATGTTGTGGCACCTTTGATTGAGATTAAAACAATTAGATGGAAACAAGATGGAATCTCCATTAAGCTGTTATCTGATGTTTACCTCAGTGTTTTGAAATATGCCTCAGATTCCCGTCCATCAGCCGCAGGAAGCGATACTGTCCTGACTCGTGAAAATAAATCACGTGACCCCTTCAATGTAAAGCGTTTGACTTCCACCATTTTGTCCATTAGCTCACACTGTTGACACTTTTACTGTCTCTGAAGTCGCTGCTGTTCAGAGTATTAATCCTACAGAAGGCTCAAGATGGTGGCTCCTCACACAACGTGGTGGATTGAATGGGTCATGAGATGATGGTAAAATTTGTAAATATTTTATTTTGGAAAATGGAAATGTATCTTTAAAGGATTGAGGTAATATTTTGGGATATTTCCTGTGATTATAATTGTCTAACATACTTAAAGAAATACATTTTAATGTTGTGAGGACATTTTGAGGCGACGAGGACATTTTAGACATTTTGAAGATATTTTTACATTTTGAGTGACCACAACTTCAAAAGGACATTTGATTATGATTTTAGGGTTGTGGTTAGAATTGTGGTTAGGATGGGGGGTTAGGCATTTACCTGTGATGGATACAAGAGATGGTTAGGGGCTAAGGAATGCATTATGCCAATCAGTGTCCTCTCCACTATAGAAAGACACAAAGTTGTGTGTCCCTGCATACCAAGTGTCAACCTTATATCTAATCTTTGGTCCATACACATGCTCAGGCTGCCTTGTGCTGAAGTGCTAATGCTCCACCGTGTGATTAACACCACACCACATGGTCTCATAGTGCTAGCCACACTGCTAACCACGTTGCTGTGTGTGTGTGTGTGTGTATGAAACAGAATGTGAGCAGGAGAGTGTGACAGAGAGTGTGTGTGTGTTACCCAAGCTGTCACCCAGGCTCCAGATATCTCTGAGAGAAGTCCTTGACCTGGAACCATTCGTTTATCCCCAAACTTGTACAGCTTAACATCCAGGAAACCACTTCATGACATCAGCAATCAATATTACTCTGGCTGCTATTCATTTCAATGCATTGATTTATCATTATATCAAATTTAAAAGCAAGTTCTTACTCACTTATACTTAAGTAGAAAAGTCAATGTGGTACTTTTGACCATATATATTTTTATGAGTTGTTCCTGCACCACTGGATCGGATCTCATTATCGACGGGTGATATAGGTGGTTTTTGAATTATCCTATAAGACCATATGTTGTCCCACACTACAAACCCTTATGAAGAGAATAAAAAAAATGACATATTAACTGGAATATTAACAAATTGGTAAGTACAGTCCACGTCCACAGGCAAATATTACCACTGTTTAACAATTTAAAAGTTGCAGCAGAAACACAAGACCGATCTTCACTTCTTCGACGTCTATCGTCTAACCATGTTCTCTTTCTCTCTTCCCTAAACCCAGCAAATTAATTCAATCAGTTCCACACGCACCTAAATTAAACAGCAGCCTGCGTTGTACTTGAGAGTAACTAGATGGATTACGCCGGTGATTACACTGCAGCAGAACACGTTTCAAAAGTTACCTCCTCAACCCAGATCGCATCAATCTAAAAAACGCCCAAGGCTCCAAACTCATTAAGCCCCGGGAAAGTTGTCTCATCGAAGCAGAAAGACACACGGAGAAGACATAAAACAGTCCGGTAAACACAACTTTGAATCCCTCGCGCTGCATAACTAACTGTCAGTTGCTCTCCATCATCCTAACTGCTTACTAATTCACCTAATTTTTTCTCACTCCCCGTAGCAATGTGCAACTCGCGAGTGATTAGTTCATTTGCAAGTAATCTCTTCTGCGAATGGGGTCATTAGGAGTATTGTGAGTGATGTCATGTTGTCGAGGTGCCACCAGATGCCAGGATGTGGTGAATTGCGTCCCTGACTCTGGGCATTAAATTGCTTTTGATGAGTAAGACTGCTAAAGAGGCAACGATACGTTTGTCTACAATCTATTGGTCGCAGGAGGTGAAGCCCTGATTCCATCACGCGCTGAGCCAATAAAACATTTATTTAAATCTATTAAAAGTCTATAAAATCAATGAAAGTGATTTTAAATAGCTTTAAATAATCCGAACATCACCGCAATTAATAACTGGGACTTTTTAACTGTGATGCGTCGGGAGGAAAAAAAAGGGAAGATATTGATTTTCTTTTGGGGTCCGTCCACCAATCACAGAGCTAATGTCCCACATCCGAGCGACTGGGATCCAATCAGAGCACACGATCAGTCAGTCAGTGAGCTGCAACACTAAGGTGACAGCAAGGAAAGAGATGCTCACACTCAGACACACACACACACACACACACACACACACACACACACACACACACACACACACACACACATGCTGCGAGTTCAATCTGAGATGAACAGATTATCATTACACGGCTGCACCTAAATTCCTCATGGTGAATTCAATACACATTGCACTCCCGAATGTGTGATGCACTCACATTAGCACAGATTGAAGTTGGAGTTTGTTTTTCCTTGAGTCTACGTCGGAGATTTCTTTTGCTAAGTCCAGTGAAGGTTTGGTGCAAAACAGAATTATTGATACAATTTAGAATGGCGTCCATATTTCACATCCTGGCGAATATCCAGGCATCTCAGTAATGAGATACCAAATGAATGACTTGATTTATTTTTCGGGTTGCGTGAGGCGTTCAGTTTTGAGATGAGTTAGAAACAACTTGAAATGAGGTCTGAACCAAACCCGTATAAGGGTGGACCATTAGTGAAGTCGTGTGACGCTGGTTGATGCTGATCTTCAGTTTAGTTTCTAATTCCACAGAGGGAAATAAATTAAATGGAGTGCTAATGTGTTGTTTTACTGTCTTGTTTTGATCAGCAGCCACGTGCACAGGAATGTGATTTCGCTGCATAAGATTTAAACAGATGTGTTTGCTTTAGTAGTTGAGTTCTTGCAGCCTCATCCCACCCCACAGTGCCCCCTGCCCTGAAAGCCCTTCCTGCCTTTAGCCTGTAAGCTCCGTGAATGTGAATCACGACGTCTGTACCTTCTGATCACGTTTACAATTTGCATACCAGCTGCTCACCCTGTCCCCCCACTGTATAACTGTCCCTGTGTCTCTCACTCTGGGTCGGTCTGCTGTCTCAGATCTGTTCTGTGCAACAGGATCACCGTACTCTGGAATACCAACAACACTGTAACAACCCTACAGCAAACTTTGAATATTTCTTCAACACTGTGCAGGTTTGGTTCTCCAGCATAAGTGGTGAAGGTGTGGGTGTGGATTTGTGATCAGCTGGCGACCTGTTCAGGGTGCACCCGCCTCTCGCTCAGTGTCAGCTGGGATCGGCTCAAGTCCCTCTCGCAACAAACATCAGTTACTCCAGCGATGCTTCACTTCTTTACTGGGACAGTGAGGATTATAAAGATTCAGAACAAGCAGCTTGCACTTTGTTATTGTCCTCATATCGTTTAATGGGAGATTCATACTGCTATAAAGAATATGTCAGAAGTAAATAAAGATTAATTCAATGTCCTGTTCAAACCCTAGTGTTGGTTAATGTGCCAACATGCCACCATACTGTAGTAGAGATAAATAACTTTCCAACAAGGGTAAATTATTGGTTTTTATTAAGTAGTTGTTGAGTCTTGATTTCTCGAGAAGAGTAAAATCTCAATCTCAAAGATATGATGTCTCACTTGTAGCTGCCTCCTTATGTCCCTCCATGGTATAAATATTCCATAGTAAAGAGAAATTGCCCCAAAAAATTGCTAATAAAATGCTGAAGATACAAATATTAATGCTATTGCAGCTGTGTTGGACTTTTATTTAACGTTCATCCGTCAAACTGTAACCTACTTAACAATGGTTTGCAGACCGTTAAGAGACTGTTGTAAAATATGTCTCTGGAGCTGTGAGGACTTATTGATCCATTAACATCCTCCAAATATTCACTGGAGAAAAATCTATCTTTTATTTCCAGCAGAATATAAAAGTCAAGGCAGCGCCAGAGACACTGAATGGCAGAGAGGCTGAACACATGCACTGAATATGCAGCTCGAGATGGATGGATCATTCTGTACGGACGGAATGGAAGAGGAGCTAAGATGCAATAAAAATGCATGAGGCTCCAGACTGATGCCGCCCTGCAATCGGACAGTCACACAGCAATTGCTGCAATCACGCACTCCAGCGAAGGTGACAAATGTGTGTTTGTGGTGTATGCATAGTTGTGAATGTGAACATGAGTTTGTGTGTGTGTGAGAGGGTACAAAAGCAGACTATGATGGTTGCTGGGGAAGACTTTATCTGGAGTTACCGGACTCTCTTTAAGTCCTGATGAGAACTTCTTCTAAGACCACTTTTCTTGAAGTTATTAAGTTGATTACAGAGAAATTTGAAGAGGAGAGTAACGAGGAAATTCTGGACATTTGAAAAAATGAGGAGCAAATCGAGGAGATTGGAGGGACTGAGCAAAAAAATTGAGTAACTAGTTGTGGTGGTTTGACAATGAGTGCAGTACTTCAGGGATGGTGACACTGAAAACACCCCAAATTCATGTTGAAAAACGGTTCCTCAGTAAAACCTCTTCTGCTCACATCCAGACTTCCACTGCTCACATCGTTCTTTCATCTCTATCGGTGTTTGGACTGAGTGAGAGTAACTCCAACTGCAATCTGACACTGTTCAGTCCCCACGCCTCTACTAAACAGTCTCTTGAAGGATAATAAATCAAGGAGCATTTTGCATGTTGTAAAGAGGGTCACAGAGGCATGAAAGCTCCAGCCTGGACGTCATAGTTATAAAAGCTCAAAGCCCCAACAGCAACTGTTAAATTTCCATTGTCTGATTAACGCTCAGAACTCCTGTTGTGCTGTGAGCATTACTGGCAGAGAGGCGGACATGGATCCACTACTGTGCAGGTCCTCACCTCTATGTTATCACAACAAAGACACTCAATAAAGAAATGAAAATAAAGTATTGAATTGAATATTTTATTTAGACCTCGGAAAACACATTGAGGGATAAGACCCTCATTTTCAATGGTGCCGAGGGTACAATAAAGAGTTGATACATAGAAGAGTTAATACATTGAATAAATAAGAATGAAATAAATATGCATATATATATACAGTAATACAAGGTATAAAACAATTCGTCAGTATAAAATAATATGGCCAAGTCAACTAGTAGTTACAATCAATGCAGGAGAAGTCAGCTGTACATGAGACCAGACTTGAGAACTCCGTCAATGAGACAAATGAGGACAACTTTAAAGATTTTTGGACCTCATTCCAAATGTATGGTGCTTTAAAACAGAAGGCTGTCTTCCCCAAGTTAGACTTAACACGCGGCAGATATAGTGAAAGCCAGCTCTGGGAGCGGGTATTGTGGGTACTACAGTTCCAGCTGATGAGAGAGGAGAGATAGACTGGCAGTAGCCCAATGATTGTTTTATAAATATAAATCTTCCAGTGACCATCCCTTTTGTCAGACAGGGCTGGCCAGCCAACCTTGTTGTAAAGAGTACAGTGGTGAGTACCATAGCGGTCTCCGGTGATAAAACGCAGAGCAGAATGGTATACCGCATCCAGAGGTTTCAATGTGCTTTTGGATGTGTTCCCATAAATAACATCACCATAATCTAAAACTGATATAAAAACAGACTCAATAATTCGTTTTCTTGCTTGGAAAGTGAAACATAACCTATTTCTAAAGAGAAATCCCAATTTTGTTCTTAGCTTTTTTACGAGTTGATTCACATGTGGTTTAAAATCGAGCTTCTCATCAACCCAAATGCCTAGGTACTTATAGCTGGTGACCCTTTCCAGAGTGGTACCATTTCTAGAGCAGAGTTTTAAACTGTTAAAATCAGTGCTTCTAGCTATAGTAAAAATAATCCATTTGGTTTTGGCACAATTCAGGACTAGCTTCAAGTCACTTAATTGCTTCTCTAGCATGTGGAAGGAGAGCTGCAGTCTATTTATAGCGGAGTCATTGTTGGAGGCACTACAATACAGAACTGTGTCATCCGCATAAAGATGAACTTGAGAAAGTGGAGTGAGTGTGGAGGCAATTTCATTGATATATATTATAAAAAGTAAAGGTCCAAGGACAGAGCCTTGGGGTACCCCCTTGTCGATATCTAAAAAAAGGGATGTTATTTTGCCCACCTTTACACATTGGGAGCGACCAGTGAGATAACTGTTAAACCACTGTAGGCTCAAATGATCAAAGCCGATAAGTGATAATTTGTGTAAAAGCAGTTGATGGTCAACCGTGTCAAAGGTTACAAGTACAAAGACCTTTAAAAAGATAACCACAAAGAAACACAAAATGGAAACGACCAGAGACAAAACCACTGCAGAGATGCGAAACCAGCACAGATGAGAAACGGGTAAAACGTTAGAATTATTAAAAAGATGCAAAGTGACCGTACAGACAAAAAATGAATATGACTAGAAGAAGAAAATAATGCAAAACAAGTGAGTTTAAGCCAAGACATGAAACGACAACAGAGATGCAAAACAGGCACAGAAACACAGTGAGAAAAGGAAGAAGCAATGCAAAACGGCCCGTCTCATTTAATCTGTGTGTGTTGCTCATGTGTAGGAGGGTGGGGGGGGGGTGGGGGGGGGATTTACATCTGTGTGCCCACGGGCCAATCTAGTTGCGTGAATGAAGGAGACTGTCAGACACAGGTTGACATCTGTACCAGCAGGGTTTCTCACCATCCCCGTCTTTGAGCTCATGTCAGCTGGCGGGTCACCTCCCAACTTTGTCAACTTGGTGTTCACCATTCACAACAAGCAAACATGGATCAGCCGGATGCACGAGCCTGCACACAGGTCTGTCTCTACAGACATCTGTTGTACCTCCTCATTGATGAGGGAGCAAACCGATTCTCAGACGGCTCCTTAAGGGAGATTCCAGAGACTGGGCCTTCTGCTTGTAGTGGAAACAAACCTCTGTGACTGATCGTCCAGGTAAAGACTGAAGCAGTTCTCCTGAAGGAAACAAGCCAGTGTCAGAACTGTTCTGTGCTTCCTCTTCTTCCTGTTTGACTTTCTCCTGCAGCATCCACCCATCCATTCATCCACCCAATCCATCCATCCATCCATGTATTCATCAAAACCTCCTGTCACATCACTTTGTGCTTATAAAGCAAACTGTCAGCTGCCTCAGTGAAATGTGGACATAAACAAGTCAGGAGTGGACACAGGTTGTACACAACTGTCAGGCACACAGAACAGATTGAAACGCTATTGAAGCCCCATAACCAAGATGGACGCCCGCGATACATGAGACACACACGCACACATACACACACACACACTCTTTTTTTCTAGATAACACATGATTTATTACCGTCACTACCCAGAGAGAGGGACGAGACAAGCAGAGGGGGAAAATAAAGAGGACTATTATTCTGAAAAGTTACTCCCCCTGTGTCTCCCTCCCTCCTCTCTATCCGTGCTCCCTCATTCATCCACGTGTGCGTCTGTCTGTCATTGACCATTACCATGAAATTGTTCCTCAATTAGCAACACGATTAACTTTGTTGTTGACAAGCACGTCTGCAAAAGGGGTTTGGAAGATGAAATGCACGCTCCTCTCAGCAGGTGCTGACTGTAAACAGTTTGCCGGCTGCAGAACACTCCTCATTTTAAACTTCACTGGCAGTTTATGAACTTTCAATCACATCCCGTTCTTCTCTCGCCTGGCGTGGTGGAGATAATAAGCTCTATCAAACCTGATCTGGGCCTTGAGAGCAGCAGGGAGACTCCAGCCTCGGATCAGAGGCAGCGGATCAATGAAGATTGAGACAAAGAGAAGATGAACGGTGGTGGTTCAAGCCCATTTCCACCACAGGGGTCAGACTTGGACCAGTTGGCTGGAGCGTGAGCTTGGATCTGGAAAACAGGAGGAAGACTATTTCTGCAAAACCTGCAGGAACGAGTTTTGTTAAGCAAAGATTTCTTGCAAACTTGATCGCCTGCACCAAAAGAGCTCAATGTGTACGCTTCTATGAAAACTGGAGAGGAGTTTTATCACTCGCCTGTAAAGCACACACTATATATTGTTATTGCAAGAACATTTTAATGACTCAGGTAAAAAAAGGAAGACAAACGGTGAATGTAAAGAGGTGATATAACGTCGGTCGGCTCATATCTCCTTCCAAAGAACTGCATCAGCTTTTTGGAGTAAACAGGCACAACAGCACTATTCTACTGCCACAAGACAGGAAGAAAATAAACCAACACTGTCCTTTTATTACGTGAAAACAGCCTTTGTTAACCGAGTTACACAATAACAATCATATTTATTAATCATATCTCTGCCTTCGTTGGTAAATCCGTATCGATGGTGTGTTGTTGTTTGACGGATCGTCGTGATCCATCAGTTCCTTCGTCCATTTCTTGTTTCATTTCCTCTCGAGTGAATGTGACTGTCAGACGACACCAGGGAAATGTGAGCTGAACTCTGTGCTCTGCTACACATTAATATAGGATTAATTGCATGTGTGCGTCAGTGTTTGTATATGATGCTGCAACACTGTGGTTGTGAATGTGTGAAACAGGTTCGCACAAAAGCATGCCCTGTGTTGGAGTATATATCAGCCAATTTGTGTGCATTCGTAATTTATATCTTGCTGTGTGTGTGTGTGTGTCTCTGTGTGTGTGTGTGTTTATGTACCAATAGTTAATTAAAAAGAGGCTACTCGACTGCATCTCAAGGCCACGGCCGCCTCATCACTCCAGGTGTCGAAGGAAGAGAGAGGAGGAACCTTTTTATATTTATTTTTATTATTTCTTCAATATTCCCTAACTTCCTCTGTTCTCGCTTTTTTATTTATCCCTGTCTCCCTGTCTCCCTGTCTCCCTGTCTCACTGTCTCTCTGTCTCACTGTCTGTCAGTCTCACGCCCGCAGACTTGCTGTCTTGCATCGTAATGGCAACTTTAAAAAAAAAGAGAACACCTAGACACTTCTCCGCTTTCACAAATTCCATTTCCTCCACAGAGACATGTCAAAAGTTATGGAATCTATTGAGATTAATGACGACGAAACGTAGACACATTTACTGACGATTTGCTCAAACAGTTGAGCTTTCTCCATTTCACTTGACTGCAGATTTACTCAAACTGCGTCTCAAAGTGAAACGGCGCCGCCTGCTGTGCCAGGTAATTACACCGTGGTGACTTGGCAGCACCACGACCAATGAGCGACAACTGCGTATGAAATGATTCCAGAGCTACAGACGCAGAACAGATGTGAAAAAAAATGACACCCAGGGAACTAAGGGACAGAAAGAATGAACGGCCCGGGGACACACAAACAAATAACTCATAGACACCCTTCACCAAAGCTGGATTCATACATATGATATACAAGAGGCTCCTGTGTGTCCCAGAAGTCAGAGGGATATTGTTGTGGGGGGGGGGCTTGCTGCAGTACAAACCAGAGGACTTTGATAAAGGAGGAACCAGGGTTCACATCCTCAGTCCTGCTTCATTAAAGTTATATAATAAAAGGCACTTATGTGGAAATTTGGTCCCTTTTCTGGATTATCGACGACACAAAGTGATTAACACTCCAAGATTCACCCACTCACAGACACACATCAGCACTTTTTCTGTTACACTTCACTCACACACTGACCCAACAGCCGTCAGAGGCAATTTGGGGGTTTGTCAAAGGTCACCTGTGGACTGGAGGAGCTGGGGATCAAACCACTAACCCCCTGGTTAGTGAACGACCCGCTCTACCTCCAAAGCCACATAGGAACACAATACAAAAGTAATTATTCAGTTTGTCAGTAAATCCAGTCAGACAGTTGTGACTCAGCAGTTACTTTATCTTCAATGTTTCTGTTGAAAAACAGTCAAATTTCATTTCTGAAAATAATAAGGTTTCAGTTTCATACAACTTATGTTAAAGCTCCTGCAGCAGTTTGACAGAAGTATTGCTGGATATAATTTCTTCCTTTTATCTTACATTTCTCTGAGTTGAAATTTTGAGTATACACATAATGCGTGATACACGTGATACTCATAAGCATATATATTCAAAATGATGAGCTATCAAGCAAGATACTCTTAAATCTTCTGTGAAGCATTTACCTGTTTTATAAACAGGACAATATATTGTCATGTCATGATATTTTCTTTTTGAAAAAACCAAAAGGCAAAAAAATATGGATTGGGTTATTACTTTTAAATCGTTTCTCAGTCTTCTTAAATTAATGGCTGGCTTGTGTGTTTGTGTGTGTGTGTGTGTGTGTGTGTGTGTGTGTGTGTGTGGGGGGGGGGGGGGGGTTGTTGTTTCAAACGCTGTGAGCAGCTGATGCCGGGTGGAAAAAGGGCAGTTGGATAAAAGTGATGAGGCCTTTTGTGTAAAATCTGCTCCAGAAAGTCCAACAGAAGCAGCGTCTCATTCTGTCCTCACTGAATTTAGATTGCCTCATTTGCCCACAAAACGAAGAAGCATCTTATCCCAGTGTGTATGTTGCTCTGATCAATTACTTTATATTGCAGCATGTTGAACCATTACATGCCGATGATTGTATATGTAGTATGTAACTGTTTTTATTTGACGTTTTTTTATGTATCGTTGAATACTCTGAAGGCTAATTGTCCTTAAAACACAATCCCTTGTACCTGCAGTATGTCCTCTGAGGAAAGATAATGTATTTAAAAAGGTACCGCTGTTAAAATCAAACTATCGTGAATTAGCATTAAATTGCAACCTGTCATACTATGTGTTCTTACTGGTTTTATTCTGCTGGTTCCAGAACAATGACCCTCTCTCCCTCGGCGCCGCTGCCTCTTCAATAGCGGGGGACACTTGACACTAATTGACAGCATATGTATGTTAATGTTAACGTTTTACATTAGGACCAAACTTAATGAGCAAGAGGAGAGGAGCGGGCACATTTCAAGAGCCCTGCTGCATGAACCAGTGTAGCCAGTAATTAAACCACTGACCTTTTTAAGTGTTATATTAAAGGGGGGGTGTTGCAGTGTTGAAGCCTGGTGAGTCAGGGCTGGGGGGGGCGCTCACACTAGGTGAAGTGCCGCAACCAGAACAAAATCAATGCGGGTCAGTTGAATCAGGTTCCTCTGAAGGACATGTGAGGAGCCAATAAGAGTCATGGACTGGTACTGGGAATACCAACAAAAAGATGGTAAATGGTTTTGTATTTACATAGCTATTTTCTAGTCTTTACAGTACAGTTTTACATTCACACACACATTCATACAGTGCAGCATTTTTTTTTTCTATGGGGGGGCCATTCAGGGTTCAGCATCTTGCCCAAGGACACTTCGGTATGCAGATGGGTCGAACTGCTGACCTTCAGGTTGGAGGACAACCACTCTACCCCTCAGCCACCACCGCCTGTATCTCACCACAATTAAAAATGAAACATATGTGTAGGCTATTTAAACATTGTTACCAGAGGATGAAGCTAACCATGATTGGGGATCTAACCCTAACCCCCTCACACGCCAAGGGGTTTATGTTTTCACCCCTGTCGGTTTGCTGTTTTTTTCTTTGTTTGTTTATCAGTCCAGACTCTCAGTCATCCAGGTCACCATTTGTAGGTTTGTGAGAAAGATTACACAAAAAACAAAAACAGATTTCAATAAATAAAACTTGATGGATGGATGTGATACTGGTCAGGAAATATTGGTGCGGATCTTGATCGGGGGATAATTCTGGAATTTCTTTCCGTTTCGTTAACATTGTGAGATCGGGTTTTTTCCTTTTCCACAGTTTTCACTGAATAATTCATAGCTCTTGACTGACACCTATGAGTTCCTCCTTAGTGCAGGTGTGCACTCTACCTAGTGACATTGTAGTTAATCATGTAGCAACACCAGCAGGTTTTACTGATCACTCAGAGAGATAGATGAAATAAAATAAAATTCATGGTCCTCCTAACTTTCCTTGAGTCCCATACTGAGGTTGACATTTGTGGTTGAGAACAAAATGTCTCCACAACTGAAACATCTTTAGGGATCCACTCCGGAGTAGGTCAAGAAAATAACATGTATTTAACTAATCTGCACAAAAAAAATAAAAGCAGAAAAACTGAAGCCGGCTGATGAGAAGTTTTACTGACAAATCTAACAGACAACTTGAGAGAAACTAAGAACTTTTCAGTTTCATACAACTTATGTCAAAGCTCCTGCAAACATCAATTTGGCAGAAGTATTGTCGGGAATGATTTCTTCCTTGTATCTTCGCCCAAAAACCAATAAACATTTGATCTACGAAGAGTAAAAAAGAATGCAGCTGATTGCAGCTGCGTGTCTGTGAGCATGAAGTCCAGAGTGGAGTAATGACTTCATCTGTATGATAGACCAGTGAACCACACTTAACGCTCAGACTGCCAACTGTGTTCCATTCATGTCCTTCTGAACTCTGCAGCGCACAGGGAGCCAGAAGGTAAAACTAAATTGTTTGTGAACAAGAAAAACCAGTCACCTGTAACGGTGAACACCAGAGGTCTCCTCGCGGTGTGAAGACAAACAGGAGAGGAGGAAAAACTAATTCTTATACCTGTAATGTATTCACATTAATATAAATATATTTAATTCTCTGTAGGTTATAAAAACAAAACAGGAATACACACACACACACACACACACACACACACACACACACACACACGCACACACACATTTTAGAGGTAATGTCTGCTGTGGCTGTTTATATTACCTCCACATGGAAAACAATGTGCATGTGTTTTGATTTTCATAAATTGATTTAATTGAACACGGATTTATGTAGTGATACATGTTTTACTCTGCCAGTCATCATTCGGTACCATGAAGAAGACACATTTTTATTCCTTCTGGAATCAAATACTACAATTATTTCTTTGAAGATTTTTAGAAAAGACAATTCCAGTGTAGTAAATATTCATCAAACTAAAATGTTCTTATTTTATGGGCTAGTGACTGATACAGGTTTTCTCAATCATACCTGAAAGGAGGGATTCTCACCTATCCAATGTGCTTTCAATAGAAAACCACCATCATTGTTTGCAGCTGCTTTGAAAACTAAGAGTCTGAGTGAGCACCTGTACAGCTTGAAGACAGAACACCTGGATTGTTCTCTTTTGATTCTACAACTGAACATCTGTAAATGCTGGGCTACGACCAACGTTTGGCTCTTCTCCTGATCTTAAGTTACACAAACACCAAAGTGACAGAGAGAAGAGAAGGAGAGAAAAGCAATGAGGAAGACAGATGCCACCATTGGTCCAATTTATCTCCACTTTGAGTTTAAAAACATTTAGCTTGTCATTTGTTCTAAAAGTCACAGCTGCCCATCTTACAGTATACCACTCTGATTCTGACATAGCAACATCTGGTTCTGTAGGATTTACACACTGAGGAAACTCTCTGAGTTTCACTGATGGACTTCAGAACCACGGACAGAGGCACGACTGCAATATTAGCCCAATTGGCAGCTATGGTGAGTAGTAGTAGATTTTATTTGGACATGGACATGACAATGTCATTGGACGAACCAGATGCATTGTTTACAGTGTATTAGCATAAATGCTAGTTTACAACACCTGTCCACAGGAGGCTTTTTGAAAACAACAAAAGAAACTGAACAAGACAGAAACAAGATCAAATACTGATAAAAAACTGATAGTGATAATTAAAAAGAGTAAAAATGCAGTATACAGTAGAGTACAGAGCAGCAATATAATGAGTTGAATATATATATATAGGCTACGTAGAGAACAAAGGCAGCATGATCAAACAATAACCAGTTGTAAATTAAAAGTGACACACAGACACACACAGACACACACACACACACACAACCTTTCCCTGGACTGGGTATTGTGGGTATAGAAAAGGATTATGTGTGACATTTTGAAGAGGAAATAGTTCTCTAAGGAGCAGTATCACATGAGCTAACAGTGGGTTTGACTTAATGTCATTTTACTGGTGAACAAAATTCTTGTTTCAGCATTTTTGTCTCTTTAGCTTTGCCTGGTATGATATTTATTCCTCAGCACCTGTAATCTCAGATTTAGTTATTTTACAATCACTTCTCTTTAGACAAAGATAGTATAAAAATCGTTGTTGCAGATATTGTCATCGATGGAACTTGACCTTGTGACATTGAGATGTCTTTCATGTCTTTCTTTGGATCATCTGGAACAACCACAGGACTGGTTTTAAACAGATTTGTCATGTGAACCTTTATATCCATCGTTTGCCATTTTGAACATTTCTACCTTATTTTCCAATAATTCTGATTCGTATCCTCTCGCTCTCCTCGGAGTTCTTCCCTCCATCTGTTCTTCAATGCCGTTCTGTCTCGTACAGTATGTTGTCTTGACTACTTCCCTGTCCATCTGCTGTCATTAGTCATTTATGAACATATCGATGCCATCTGGTGGATGCTCCAGTGCAGAGTGACTCGTGGTACTGTTGCATGAGAGCGTTCAGTCTGAGCCTGGCTGGGCCCAGCAGGAGTGAGCGGCTCTAATCCTGGCATTGTTTGCTCATTAGTTCACTCTTTGACGTGTGTTGATTACCGCTGTCACTGCTCCGTCTTCAGAAGATATGCCTATACCTTTAATTTGGTTTTCTATCGTTTGAAAGAAATATCCATTAATCCTTTCCAGACCTTTAAAAAAACCTATATTTATCATTGTAGATATTACTCTGGGACTTCAAAGCTCCACATCATATTTAGAAACCTAATTAAAAAGATCTCTGAGGACGCTGATTGAACATGACATCAGTATCACATTTGTATGTCATGTGTACATTACTAATCAAGCCCGAGTTAGGCTACATACACATATAATCATTTTTATAAATAGATTCTGGAATGAGCTTAAATATTCTTTTACCTGCAGGGAGACTTTGGGAGTTTCCTCATCAGCTCTGTTCATGTGTCCCACAGTGGAAACGGCCCGAGGAGGAACAGCACGTGAGGCCGGCTGTGTAAATGATCGACTTCAGTGCACCCCCATGGCACCAGCTTTTTATTATAGCTGATTTTAAAGCAGTGGAATATAACCATAGCGTCATCAGGGTTTGATCAGTGTATTAAATGTGGCAACATGATTTTAGAAAAGTGTGATGGTAATACAGATAATGCAAACACAGCCATAGGTAAACAACCCCCTGTTTATATCTGAAGATAACAACGTGTGGAGGGTTGACAGCCACAGACAGACTGGGATAAAATAACGTCTCTCTGGAGAAGAGAATTTGGACAATGCCACCGAATTGACCAGTTAACACTAAATTCTGTTCTGATTCCACAAAGTCAATCAAAGTGCACACTAATAACACACTAGGCATTTAATAGAAGAAGCCACCTATAATAAAGAGGAGCACAGAAGGACCAGAGACTGAGAGCTGCCAGGGAGCAGGATGTGGAGGGGACAGAGGGAAACCTGCTGCCTCTGGACTTGTGTGTCCTTGTGTGATGGGCTGTAAGAGAGAAGACGTGGAGGCTTCAGCATTGACAGGAGCAACAACAAGTGGACGAGAGAATACAAAAAACATTGTGTAGTTAATAGACACAAGTCAACCAGCATCAAAGAGGCAAGAACAGCCATTGGCCAAGTTTGAGCTGATATGTCCAATCAAGGCAAATTTAATCAGGCCAACTGATACGTTAGTTCGACGGCTACGAATGACAAATGTGCACATGTACTTTTGCTCAGGCTCATTGTGTTCACATGCTGGAGAGTGTGTATCATGGACAGTCATTACAAACTCTTAATCAGTGTTGTGATCTTTACTTAAAAGCGTGTGCGTCGCCTCAGTCACTGGCACGTGTTCATTTACAAAACCGTTCTGGGCAGAATTCCTTCCTATTTATCTTCTCTTTGAAACTGGAATTTAATGGAAGTCAAACTGTTTGTTTTAAAGACATCTTTCGTTTTGTTTTTCCCAAAGTCCGGACTGAATTGGGAGGAAAAGCTTTTCGGCTTTCGGAATGTGACACATGGAATAAATAACAATTAGATTTTCAGTTTTAAAACCTTGTAATGTTGAAGAAGTTTAAAGCTCTGGTCAAATCTTGTCTGTTTTATATGATCAAGTTCTAATTTAATTCCTCTATGTGTCTGTCTTTTTATGACTTTTATTGTTAAATCTGTGCTGCTGCTCTTCCTCTTCTTCTTGGCCAGGTCTCGTATGATTTTTACAACCCAGTCTCATCAGAAAATGTTCAATGGCAACGTTGGTCCACTTGGACCGACGTTACCATCTCACAATCTGGCCTCTCAGATTGTGAGATGGTAACATTTAGTCCTCCCATCGTTTTGCATTGGCGTGTTCTCACGTCACGTGACTCTCAAGCTCCCGTCTGCGGAGAGGAAAACATGGCGGAGATTCCTTGTTTTTTCAGATAAAAATATAATTTTGTAACTTAGTTTGGGCATAAAAATACATTCTGACACCATTTCTAGCGAGAAATGTGGTCTTTGCTTCCACAGTCTTCAGCCAGTTCGTGCTTATGATAAATATTTTAATAGTTATCACGCATGTTTTTATCGTTGCTATGATGGTTGCCATGGCACCACGGGCGCAGCTTGGTGTTTAAATCACAGTCCCTGCGTGGTGTCCTTCAGTGATCGTGAATGTTATTCATGTTATATAATAGTAATATTTGAGGCTAGATTACATCTCTAATGAGAAGGATCATGCGAGTCTGTTTATACCGAGGCCGGCCCGAGTGCGCGACCGGCCCGAGCGGCGCGAGCCGAGCGGCCCGAGTGCGCGAGCGGACCGAGTGCGCGAGCGGACATGACGTGTGGCTGTCGTAAAAACCCTATTTGTAAACAACCAGCCCTTTAACTCGGGGCTGCGTCATAAACACGGCGCGCTTGGAAGACCACGATGTCATCTTCCTTCTGTCAGGTAAGTAGTTTATTGTTTTTAAAGATCGTTACGATCTAGGTTTACAGTCCGAGTGCGGAGAGAGTCCGTCAATCCACACTATGGACGCTGTTCATCAGCTAATACGCCATTGTTAGCCACATGCTTCAGCCCACGGTAGCCTGTGCTACCTGGGAGGTGAATACATGGTTGTTGAAAGCAGTTCAAGACGCTTAGCTCATCATTGAGGGACGCTACAATATAAATATAAACATGAATTTGATTTATGAATGCTTTAGATTAATAAGGAGTGTATTTGTCTACCATTACTCCACAATATCAGGTCAATTTGGTTTAATGTATAGTATGCACTATGACAATAATGTTTCCATGTTATGGAGTTGCGATTCATTTTATAAAACAATTGCTATGTTCTGTTTTTTAATCAAGGAGGATCCCAGTGAAGCTACAGGAGTTTCATTAACGTCAACAACTTGGACCAAACAGTTTGTTTTGCTTGATGAAGAGCAGGAAGGGCAGCCTGGAGAGAAAGAGAAGCCGGGTTGAGCCCACTACCATCATCCACGTACCACGAGGAAGATGAGGGAGAGAAATGATCCTACCATTAAAGAGGTACTTTTAAGTTACATACCAGAAAAAACATTTTATATAATTTGCCAAATATACATTTTTATTAAATCCCCAAAGTACACTTGCTGAAATACAAGTTAATATCACACTGAAAGAATTTTGATCAATCATGCTTCCCTGCTGTGATTGTTTAACTAGGAAAACAACTTTTTCCACAGGAAGGCAAGTAAATTTAAGGAATACATGTGCAAAGTTTTCCTCTGTTATGTATAATGATGACCCCCATCAAACATAATGTTAGCAATATTTACACCTTTTAATTTATACTGTTTATTTCTGTCTACATGTGTGAATTTGCCTTCATTAGTTTCAGAAAAGAGCGATGATGTATCGGTCAGTGGGCGGCAGCACGAGACTCCGCAAACTAGTCTGTAAGCAAAGCAGACGAAGGCATCGAGGTTGCGGCCTGCCATCATTGTTATTTTGCTTAAGGGACTGAATATGTTTCATGTAGAAATATTAGCATTTCCCTTATATCTACCAAAACTGCTTGTTTCACAGACTGCAGTTTTGTTTTGATCCGATGTGGTGTGCAAATACAACCGTATCTGCAATGGGTTGTGGGGCATTAACATTTGTAACTCTAATTTTGTTTTGACAGACTGTGAAAAGAACGTTGAGAACATCACCACTCTACAGGAAGACACAGTCCAGTAATGGGTGTCAGAAGTTCAGTAGTGAACGACAGGTACTGTGGAAAAATATGTGTCATTGTTGTACAATGTCCTTTGACTCTGTTTAAACAAGGTTAACACAAAAAGGTTTGATTGTAAACTGATATCGGTATGAATTCATGTTATTCTCCTCGTCAAAAGAAACAAACAATCCAAATTACCTGCAGAAAGCCCTTGATGGACGCTTCAGCTGCATCGTCAGACTGGTGAGACAGCAAGATGCCAACTTTAATGCCAATTTATTTGTGTAACATTCTGTGACCAAATGTATAGATAACTTTTTGTAGATTGTAAAAATAGATAACCCATTTATTACAAAAAAACTACACTAGAATTATCGCACTGCGTTGTATGACTCCGCTAACCAGAGCAGTGTCCGTCTACATATTTCTACATATTTTCTCTCATATAAATGACACTGTATCTCTTGACAACTGAAACCATAAGATGAGGTCAGTGTGGCCTTGACCTTTTTACTTTAAGACAAATACAAAGTTAGACAATCCGAAAACATGCAGTAATGCCCCCTGCGACTCGCTATTGCAGAGGCATTAAAACCGTAGTGTAGTAGATTGGATTTTATTGGTGTTACATTGGACATCTTGTATGGGTACACCAAAAAATATATTTGGTTTCACATTCTAGATGGCAATAAGCAGAGTCATCAACTCAGGAAAAATATTTCTGTAGAAAAGAAAGCCTTGTATGTGTGTATGTATACATACACACAAACGCACAATTGAGAGGTTTTTGTCTTTTATCATATATTCTCAGGCAGTACTGATGCATTTACTGAGACGGGACGTGAGGGCCTACTCTGCGTGCTCAGAGTTCAAGCCCAGCAGGCTGCAGCGGGCCTGACATATTCTGGAACAGCAGCACAGTCTTTGGATGACTCCTCTGAAGATGAAAACATGGCGAGGTACTTCTCCACTGATGAAGAACTGTGAGGGCTGTGATTAGCTACACTCTCTTGCTACAATGCTACTCATGCTACTCCCTGGCAGCCTTAGGAAGGCATTAGCTTGCTGTGTGGTAGCTGTTAGCTTCAGCATTTTTAGTTTTTAGTGGCCTGTCTGACGTTTATGTTAAAAAAAAATCAGAGGGAACCATCTTCATAATTTAACACTATGGTTTGTTTGTGTCCTTCAGTTCTTCTCAAGAGAAGCAGTACAGGTGTGCCTCAGCTCCACGGTCCCTCCTGCAGCCTCCGCTCCTGATGCTAACCTCATGTCTCCATCACACCAAGCAGCAGACCTGGATTGACAGACCTTTCTCCAGAGCTGCCCCCTCCCTCTGAAACCCCCCTCTCCAAAACACTATTTGTGTAGTTTTTAAAGTATTTTTTGCATGAGAATTGTTGATCATAACATTTCCAGCAGATGCCTTAATATAATGTTTGTGCACAATAAATGACATTGATCATAACGTAATGGTATTTCCTTGCACTTCTACACCATGATATTGTCAGATAAGATGCTGATTACATTAAAGCAGTGAATGCTCTGCTTTAAGCAACATAAACACACAATGATTCAATGGATCTGAAGTAGAATGGGCACATTACATTCTGTAGAGAATGCCTCAGTTATGGAAGTCAGAAAATAACTTTCTTTATCTGAGGTTCCAGCCATTTATAGTCACAGCAAAGCACACAGGTCTGGTTGTCTAAGTGGCGCCCATATCATTGTTTAAGATGTGTAACATCAAGTTTGTGTTTCAGTGCAAAATTAGTCATTAGTCAAGAGTTCACCATCTTGTTTACACTAAAATTAGGTGACCCAGATGTTTCACAATGCAATCTGATAAGGTCTTATGAGAAACATTCTTAACATTAAAGAAATCAACACAGAGGATAGCAATATCTGTTTGACTTTAATCAGTAGCTGGTAATCGGCAGCCTGACTTATTCAAACACATTAATACTACAATGAATGAGGCAGGGCCTTCTATCAGAAATCAACTATATCGTCACGTTATGTTTCTCTTGAGCACATGGAAATTACCTTCAGCTTCCACTTACTGTCACCTGAACCATACTGTTATTTCTGTATCTACAGTGACTTTTAGGAAAACATATACTAGAGGGCAATGTATAAACATTAATACATCTTATTTATATAGAGCTTTTCAAGAAGTGCAAGTACTAAACTGAGGGAAAGCTAATACAAACAATATATATATATCTTATTTCCATGTGCCAGGACAGCCTCACACTTGGATATAAACCAATTTTAGAATACATTTGCTTATACTGGAGATCTTTTAAATTAATGTCCCAGAAATGATTTCTGATGGAAAACCCCTGCCTTATTCATTGTAGTATTAATGTGTTTGAATAAGTCAGGCCGCTGATTATCAGCTACGGATTAAAGTCAAACAGATATTGCTATCCTCTGTGTTGATTTCTTTAATGTTAAGAATGTTTCTCATAAGACCTTATCAGATTGCATTGTGAAACATCTGGGTCACCTAATTTTAGTGTAAAGAAGAAGGTGAACTCTTGACTAATGACTAATTTTGCACTGAAACACAAACTTGATGTTACACATCTTAAACAATATGATATGGGCGCCACTTAGACAACCAGACCTGTGTGCTTTGCTGTGACTATAAATGACTGGAACCTCAGATAAAGAAAGTTATTTTCTGACTTCCATAACTGAGGCATTCTCTACAGAATGTAATGTGCCCATTCTACTTCAGATCCATTGAATCATTGTGTGTTTATGTTGCTTAAAGCAGAGCATTCACTGCTTTAATGTAATCAGCATCTTATCTGACAATATCATGGTGTAGAAGTGCAAGGAAATACCATTATGTTATGATCAATGTCATTTATTGTGCACAAACATTATATTAAGGCATCTGCTGGAAATGTTATGATCAACAATTCTCATGCAAAAAATACTTTAAAAACTACACAAATAGTGTTTTGGAGAGGGGGGTTTCAGAGGGAGGGGGCAGCTCTGGAGAAAGGTCTGTCAATCCAGGTCTGCTGCTTGGTGTGATGGAGACATGAGGTTAGCATCAGGAGCGGAGGCTGCAGGAGGGACCGTGGAGCTGAGGCACACCTGTACTGCTTCTCTTGAGAAGAACTGAAGGACACAAACAAACCATAGTGTTAAATTATGAAGATGGTTCCCTCTGATTTTTTTTTAACATAAACGTCAGACAGGCCACTAAAAACTAAAAATGCTGAAGCTAACAGCTACCACACAGCAAGCTAATGCCTTCCTAAGGCTGCCAGGGAGTAGCATGAGTAGCCTTGTAGCAAGAGAGTGTAGCTAATCACAGCCCTCACAGTTCTTCATCAGTGGAGAAGTACCTCGCCATGTTTTCATCTTCAGAGGAGTCATCCAAAGACTGTGCTGCTGTTCCAGAATATGTCAGGCCCGCTGCAGCCTGCTGGGCTTGAACTCTGAGCACGCAGAGTAGGCCCTCACGTCCCGTCTCAGTAAATGCATCAGTACTGCCTGAGAATATATGATAAAAGACAAAAACCTCTCAATTATGCGTTTGTGTGTATGTATACATACACACATACAAGGCTTTCTTTTCTACAGAAATATTTTTCCTGAGTTGATGACTCTGCTTATTGCCATCTAGAATGTGAAACCAAATATATTTTTTGGTGTACCCATACAAGATGTCCAATGTAACACCAATAAAATCCAATCTACTACACTACGGTTTTAATGCCTCTGCAATAGCGAGTCGCAGGGGGCATTACTGCATGTTTTCGGATTGTCTAACTTTGTATTTGTCTTAAAGTAAAAAGGTCAAGGCCACACTGACCTCATCTTATGGTTTCAGTTGTCAAGAGATACAGTGTCATTTATATGAGAGAAAATATGTAGAAATATGTAGACGGACACTGCTCTGGTTAGCGGAGTCATACAACGCAGTGCGATAATTCTAGTGTAGTTTTTTTGTAATAAATGGGTTATCTATTTTTACAATCTACAAAAAGTTATCTATACATTTGGTCACAGAATGTTACACAAATAAATTGGCATTAAAGTTGGCATCTTGCTGTCTCACCAGTCTGACGATGCAGCTGAAGCGTCCATCAAGGGCTTTCTGCAGGTAATTTGGATTGTTTGTTTCTTTTGACGAGGAGAATAACATGAATTCATACCGATATCAGTTTACAATCAAACCTTTTTGTGTTAACCTTGTTTAAACAGAGTCAAAGGACATTGTACAACAATGACACATATTTTTCCACAGTACCTGTCGTTCACTACTGAACTTCTGACACCCATTACTGGACTGTGTCTTCCTGTAGAGTGGTGATGTTCTCAACGTTCTTTTCACAGTCTGTCAAAACAAAATTAGAGTTACAAATGTTAATGCCCCACAACCCATTGCAGATACGGTTGTATTTGCACACCACATCGGATCAAAACAAAACTGCAGTCTGTGAAACAAGCAGTTTTGGTAGATATAAGGGAAATGCTAATATTTCTACATGAAACATATTCAGTCCCTTAAGCAAAATAACAATGATGGCAGGCCGCAACCTCGATGCCTTCGTCTGCTTTGCTTACAGACTAGTTTGCGGAGTCTCGTGCTGCCGCCCACTGACCGATACATCATCGCTCTTTTCTGAAACTAATGAAGGCAAATTCACACATGTAGACAGAAATAAACAGTATAAATTAAAAGGTGTAAATATTGCTAACATTATGTTTGATGGGGGTCATCATTATACATAACAGAGGAAAACTTTGCACATGTATTCCTTAAATTTACTTGCCTTCCTGTGGAAAAAGTTGTTTTCCTAGTTAAACAATCACAGCAGGGAAGCATGATTGATCAAAATTCTTTCAGTGTGATATTAACTTGTATTTCAGCAAGTGTACTTTGGGGATTTAATAAAAATGTATATTTGGCAAATTATATAAAATGTTTTTTCTGGTATGTAACTTAAAAGTACCTCTTTAATGGTAGGATCATTTCTCTCCCTCATCTTCCTCGTGGTACGTGGATGATGGTAGTGGGCTCAACCCGGCTTCTCTTTCTCTCCAGGCTGCCCTTCCTGCTCTTCATCAAGCAAAACAAACTGTTTGGTCCAAGTTGTTGACGTTAATGAAACTCCTGTAGCTTCACTGGGATCCTCCTTGATTAAAAAACAGAACATAGCAATTGTTTTATAAAATGAATCGCAACTCCATAACATGGAAACATTATTGTCATAGTGCATACTATACATTAAACCAAATTGACCTGATATTGTGGAGTAATGGTAGACAAATACACTCCTTATTAATCTAAAGCATTCATAAATCAAATTCATGTTTATATTTATATTGTAGCGTCCCTCAATGATGAGCTAAGCGTCTTGAACTGCTTTCAACAACCATGTATTCACCTCCCAGGTAGCACAGGCTACCGTGGGCTGAAGCATGTGGCTAACAATGGCGTATTAGCTGATGAACAGCGTCCATAGTGTGGATTGACGGACTCTCTCCGCACTCGGACTGTAAACCTAGATCGTAACGATCTTTAAAAACAATAAACTACTTACCTGACAGAAGGAAGATGACATCGTGGTCTTCCAAGCGCGCCGTGTTTATGACGCAGCCCCGAGTTAAAGGGCTGGTTGTTTACAAATAGGGTTTTTACGACAGCCACACGTCATGTCCGCTCGCGCACTCGGTCCGCTCGCGCACTCGGGCCGCTCGGCTCGCGCCACTCGGGCCGGTCGCGCACTCGGGCCGTCCTCGGTATAAACAGACTCGCATGATCCTTCTCATTAGAGATGTAATCTAGCCTCAAATATTACTATTATATAACATGAATAACATTCACGATCACTGAAGGACACCACGCAGGGACTGTGATTTAAACACCAAGCTGCGCCCATGGTGCCATGGCAACCATCATAGCAACGATAAAAACATGCGTGATAACTATTAAAATATTTATCATAAGCACGAACTGGCTGAAAACTGTGGAAGCAAAGACCACATTTCTCGCTAGAAATGGTGTCAGAATGTATTTTTATGCCCAAACTAAGTTACAAAATTATATTTTTATCTGAAAAAACAAGGAATCTCCGCCATGTTTTCCTCTCCGCAGACGGGAGCTTGAGAGTCACGTGACGTGAGAACACGCCAATGCAAAACAATGGGAGGACTAAATGTTACCATCTCACAATCTGAGAGGCCAGATTGTGAGATGGTAACGTTGGTCCACTTGGACCGACGTTACCATTGAACATTTTCTGATGAGACTGGGTTGGATTTTTAATACAACTGCTCACTCCAGCTTCATTAATAATAATACAAAATGATGTCACCAATATGGCATTACCAATGTACAGAATATTTGGCATGATTCTGTCTTTACAGTAAAAGGAAGTGGAGAAGTGTTGTTCATGTTTTTTTTACAGTTTATGGATAAAGTTCTGTTACGTTTGAACTTAGGAGGTCGACAAGGTCCAGCTCCACAAACCTGTGTAACTTCTCACTGCTCTTAAACTTGTTGAAGTCCTGCTGCACTTTGCTTTCATCCACAAACATATTTTCATACACGTCAGAACGTTGAATAGATAATTTGTCCGTCTTGCGTTTAGCACTGTTGTGTAAAACAGACAGAGCTCTCTGCAGCAATCATGTCGGACGTTTGTGATAAATGTTCCAAGATGGAAAATAATCACGGCCTCTTTACAACTAAGCTACAGTGAAGTCGTTTTCACATGTCTCTGAACCCACTATGCTCTTAACACACTAATTAGACCTCACATTAAATTGCTGAGGAGAACAGCATATCTGTCCAACCGAGAACAGACGGAGTATGGGAGCCGTGCTGAAATCAACATCAGATAAATCAGTCATCTTGCAGGTCTGTCTAAAAGTCCGGCAAGTTTTAATGAATTCACTTTTTTAATTGGGCTGTGTTTTGACAAGCTCACATCCCGTCCGCGCTGATGCGGGCTTTACCCTTCCTCGTACTTCTGGCACAACGACGGCCTTGTGTACATCTGAAAAGCGACTTAATCAGTTTGTACAAAAGTTTTAATTAACGCTCTTTTTCTTAATCTGTCCGCCTTTTGACAAAGTCATGAGAGAGATCGGGCGAGATAGGGAGAGAGCCTGGTGCCGCGCTCCGCTTCCTCTTCCTCCCTCGTCTCTCGCATGGGTTTTCGATGACTCATCATCGTCGTATGACTTTGCCAGATTCTAATTAGCTCTGTGCACCTGCTGCTGGTTCCTATAACCTAACTCTGACAAACACCAAAGATAATCAAGGTTGAAAGGAAAACGTTGCCTCGTCGAGCTCCAAAAATAACAACAACAGTGCCCAGTCCCTTGGTGCGTTTGTGACGATGACATGTAGTCCTCGATAATTATCAGTTTATTTGAATGAGTGATAACAGCTCCCTGGCTCCCTGCTGATCTGCTGCCTTCATTTTTGCTCAAGCTATTTC
This sequence comes from Pleuronectes platessa, assembly GCF_947347685.1. Classification (NCBI taxonomy): domain Eukaryota; kingdom Metazoa; phylum Chordata; class Actinopteri; order Pleuronectiformes; family Pleuronectidae; genus Pleuronectes; species Pleuronectes platessa. Next base: position 25,345,543 of record NC_070629.1, read on the forward strand.
CTCTGTGAGAACACTGATGAGCACAAGTTCTGCTCGGTGATATAAACAAACCAAACGCTTTTTACTTCGGCAAATCATTTCCTAGAAAGAGGCAAACTGTGGATTTGAGAGGTAATAGAACTAAATGTTCCAGAAAAGTTAAAAAACTGAGGGTGGGAGGACTTGAGTGTTGTTCTGCATGTTTCACAGCTTTTACCCTGAGGTTGTTGAGGTTGTTGAGATTGTTGAGGTTGTTGAGATTGTTGAGGTTGTTACATGACAGATCGTGTGTTGTTATACGAGTCTTCAGTGACTCACATGTAGGGTCAGAGGTGCCTTCGATGTACTATACGTGACTATGGCCTCTCGGGGTCTCTCAATCAAAACAATAACAAAAGACTAAGTTTGATGATGCTGTGAAGCCAGCGGGATCATGGGAGTTATTGTTTTCACACCGCCACTAAAAATGAAATTGTACCTGATGCGACTCTGGCAAATCTCATGCTCACATATGAGGTGATGCATTCAAGTCTTATTCATGTTAAGCAGCAAACACACAATTTACAGACTAACTCCTGAGTTGTGTGTTTTAAATTCCTCAACTTTATTTATGGGCCTTTTTTTTTACTGAATAATAATTTTATTAATAATTCATCTTCAGATGGACTCTTTCTGTATGTGGTGCCTGTTATAGACAGAATCATTTTATCACAAGCTGCCAGGCATGATGACAGAATCATAAAGTCACCTGTAATGTAACCTCATGACAAAGCTCGATCACTGCCTGTGGGGTAAAGAGAGTCTCACGCCTCCTGACAGATGTCTGAAGAGTTGTGAGAATAAAAAAGGAAAAGACAGCATGATGGAAACTGTGAATGTAAGACTATACACCTTTAACACCTTCATCCCTATCCTTTCTTCTTTACAAGGCCATCGATGTGCTTTGGAAGAAAAATGTTAGCAACGAGAGGAAGAGCTGCTTCATGATTACCGGACTGTTTCTTTCTGAAACTGAAAACAAGTGTTCTCAAACACACATGCTCATAAACACAGGATTTTCTTTGACTTCTTTCGCTGTTTAATACAATTGTCTGATTGCATATTACCACTCACAGGATGGTGCATTTGAATGAGGCCACAGTAAAGAGGAACCAATCCGACAATTACAGCCCAATCTCCAAAAACAGTAACGCGTGAGAGCAATCAAAATGAGAGAGCGATTAAATATAAAAAAAAAAAAAAAATAGTTTCTCCTTTTTCGGATGATGATGATGTGCAGGTCTTATCACACAGGCTGCAAGTCCATTTCAATTCAACTTCCAGCACAAAGAAAAACCTTCAGCGAGCGCGGGACTACTTTCATTCGGACTGAGAGCGCGGTGGTAATTGGAAAGCTTAATTGGGGGAGATGGCATCTTGTTAATTGAATTAGCAGCAAGAGTAAAAAAATGAAAGAAAAGAAAACTGCTAATTCAGGACAATGTCATCGAGTGACATTGAGAGATTGAGCGGGAGAGAGCGAGAGAGCGAAGAGAAAGAGGAAGCGGGAGGGAGGCTGACAGATAACCAAATACACGGAGAAGAAAAGAGATGGAGACGGCAGATAGAAGTGTCATCAGCAGCTGAGGGGAGAAGAAAAGATGGACAAGTGGTGTCTTCTGAGCGAGGGAATGACTTCTCTGGAAGGAGAGGGGAACGTGAGACATGAGAGGAAAGAAAAATGAGAGGAGGAGGGAGGGTGAAAAAAGAGAGGGATGGAAATACATATGGAAAAAAAAAGATTATGTCAGAATGATTTCAAGCCTGGCGTACATACACACACAAGGTGAGAGAATCACAGACACAGGCCAACAGACACGTATGTACTGTGCATACACACACAGTATAAGCTGTACACACACACACACACACACACACACACAATTGGTGGAGCACTGCATCTCCTGGGGGGGGAAATCCCAGGTGACAAAGCTCATGGCTTATTATTGTTGCAGCTAAGTGAACTGTGTCCTATTTCAGAGACATCAATGTCAAGAAGTGTGTGTGTTTGTGTGTGTGTGTGTAACAGAATATGATAATTACCCTCTTTCTCATAGGAGCTCACTGTGTCTGGCCTTTATGTTGGAAAGGTCACAGCCATCTGTCAGGAAACCCAGTTTGAGCAGTTCTGTCGCCACACGGCGCAGAGAAGACGAAGGGCGACGCCGGGCTTCAGCAACCTTTTTTCTTCTAGCCTCAAATAACTTTCCAGTCTCCACTTTCACCACTTTCACCAGTAAGTCACCTCGCAACTGAACATCGGCCAGCGGTGAAAACGCACTGGTCACACTGGCTGCATAACAATCTGCTTCCTGTTTACATTTGGCCCAGTGAACGCCACTTGATAAACATTCAATCTCAAAACGTGTTGGTAACATTTCGCTGATGTTTCTGGGCGGAAATATTTAAATGTAACTTCACCCGACACCATCGGATACAGGCGAGTTAAATATAGTTACATTTTTAAATTAAAGTACCGTTTGATCAATTATATTATTTTATTCATTTTATAATTTATACTGAAGCAGCTGTGAAAGCCGCAGGTGAAGCTACAGTAAAATACATTATAAACAGTTTTATATTTATCAGATATATTGTGAGAGCTTGTTTTTCTCTTTGATTTGTGGTGAGTTACTGGATCATTACAGCAAATAACATTTCATAAACACAAAAAAAAAACATTATTAGAGATTGACAGTATTTGTGACCTTGTGTAGTGGAAACTGTCCAGTCAGCACAAGAGGAGTTATCTATGTTCTTCTCTTAAGTCTTCTTCTCCATTCTACTTCTTCTATTTAGTGTATAAATAACTTTATTAATACAATAACAAGTAACCAGGACCATAATATAGAAATCCAGGTTGGTTTACTGTGCAGCTGACGCCCCTGCAGCAGATTTAAAGTGAGGAGAAAACAAGGAGGAGAATCCTTTGTTCTTTGAAAGACAAAGAGAAAAGTAAATGGAAAAAAGTGTGAGAGGGTTTTGACGTTAAAATAATGGATTTGCGGTGAACACTTTTCCAGCTGTCAGACTCGGCACAAAAATTTCAGGTCACTGCCTTAAATTTCTGTAACTTGTCCTCCCAACGGAGCGGAGCACTGAAGCCTCAGTGGTTGAATTCCCGTCCTCTCAGTTCACCCCATGAGCAGTGCGAGCTGGACATCTTGTTTTTACTGACCTCTAGTGGTTCAGTGTCTCACCTTGATGCAGAGGAAAAGATGGGTGTTCCACGATTGTTAAGGTTTTAACTGGAGCCACAAACCAACTGGAAACCAGGACAGCAATCGATTGAAATTCCTCATTTAAGTCATTAAAGGGAGAGTTCACACTCGGCATAGTTGTGAGTAGATAATGAGTGAATCATCCTTTCCGGTCCCCCCCCCCCCCCCCCCGAGTCAAAGCTAAACACGAAGAAACATAAGCCTCTTTTTTATGCTCCACATATCTGAAACAAACTCTTGGAAAATGTCGTTTAAATCATTTAAGACTTTTCTGTTTGCTTCCACGTTTTATTCAGTCAAGACTATTTATTCACATCCTCCACTGCATTGCAATTTTTATTCAGCTGCTTATGTTCTCTTTATCTCCTCACTCTTCCGAATCCTTTCTAAACTGTCTTTGTATTGTGTTGTGTGTCCTTCTTAATGGTTTGTATGTGTCATGTTAAGCACTTTGAATTGCCTTGTTGTTGAAGTGGTGCGACACAAATAAGCTTACCTTGTCTATTTCCTCTGTTGTGTGTGTGTGAATGAGGCCCTCACAACCTTCCCCTTTGTTTTATGTGTTCTTTTATATCTCTTAAAGGTTTCCCACCTTATATGAGGTGAATGTTAATTTGATAAGTAGATCAATCTTTCTTTAAATATATTCTTTTCTCTTTCCTCTAATGGCCCCTCAGTCTTTTTAATGACTTGTGTTTAACCAGCGAGTCCGGTCGTTTTTCTGATAATGACGGAGCAAAGGATGTTATGAGAAGAAAAGGTTTAACAAGGCTTCTCCAAATATAAGAATAAAGAAACGAGGGCACATGATTCAAATGGATTTGAAAATCACTATAACAGTGTAGACAGGTAGAAATTAATATATTATTTTAATTCTCTTTCCATTGGGATATTTTCATGAAAACCAAACAATCCTTCTTTTCTTTTTAAGATGCTGTGGAAACAGTGTCTTGCCCGAGGACACTTCAGAAAGACCAAGGGATCAAACCACCGACTTTCTGGAGAATGGAAAACCCGCCAGTGTTAATCAGGGGCAAATTTACTAGGAGGGGCAAATTATGTATCTACTATCCATCCACATTGAGTTAGGTGCACATCTAAGTGCACACTTGATGAAGCACATTGTGTACTTCAATGAAATTAGAAAATAATAATACTCTTTGTTGGTATTTTTATTTTAAGACGACTGATAGGACAGGGGCAGGTCAGTTTTCAGCTTGGGCCAGGGCCCCCAAGGCTCTAGCCCTAGATCCGCCCGTGCGACCCCAGACCCACTGTTGCCCGGTCACATTGATCATCCTCCCTCATGTCACACACAGTGTTCTACCTTGAACAGTCAAGTGTTAGTTCTTGCAAAGACATAGTGATGATTGTTTTGGTGCCAACTGTCTAAGATGACTTTCTGGGAACACAGGGTGAAAAATCACATGAACTAGTTATATAATATCAATTTTACTCAAATCACTTTATTAGCCGAAGGTTCTGAAACCAAACAAAAAAACACACAGAGAAAATGTCTTTTTAGATGGTTTCTCAAGTTTTTCCCCCCAAAATGAACCTGAAGAAATTCTACACGAGTGACTCTATGATTGTCACAATGACAGATGAGTCACAAAAATGAAAAATTGCATCTCTGGAGTGTTCCTTAGATATATTTCTCTTTCCTGATCCTTTTTATTTCTCTCCTCATTGTTTCCTCTCTCGTCTCTTGCTCTTCACTCCTGTGTGCTCTCTCCTTTACTCATCCTTTCCTCTTTTCTTTTTATCTCTCCATAAATCTCCCTCTTCTGTTACCCTGTCCCCCTCTCTCTATCCCACCCTCCCTCCTCTCCACTCCTCCGCTGTTCCTTTCCTGTCCCCACATCCCTCAAGCTTCCTTTTGTTCCTGTCTGTCAAGAGTGGTTCAATAACAGGATGTTGCTGCATAACAGAGGCCATTATGTAAATCTAACTTTTATTCAATGTATTAAAAAAATACATTCTTTGTCAGGGTCAGAATAAATCTCCATCGGGTGATATTCATAAAAATAAAAAAGAGAAGGCACAAGTAGACAGATAGTTATTCTTTAAAATACATTTACATAAGTGGGACATTTTTACAAAGCTGCATTGTATTCGTTTTGTTATACACTATCATATAGAATGCTAAAATATGCAGTAATGTTTAACTACTTTTTAAAATAAAATCGTTCTCACACACAAGAGGTACATGTGTTTCTTTTCATATGGTCGAATAAGAAACTCTACAAATCTGCATTTGCTCTTTTAATTATTCATTTCAAATACTTAAAATGTTTTTATATGTGTATCATAATCACAGAATGTGTGTAAATACAGACGATTCATCTCCACTATGCAGAAATGAGGCTAAAGTAAACCAACCAGTCTTTGACCACAGCCTCACACTCCTGATTCAGCACCGCAGCACCGACAGTGTGTGGAGTTGTTTGTGGAAGCATTTGCTAAAAGATGATCTTAGAATAACAAGATCAGGTGATGCAGTTTTATTTTAGCACATGAATCAGTGTATAACAAGTTGCACGGAAATTACAAAATAGGTTTGCGTGTTGTTGTCTTTTCTTTGGGCAACTAAGGGGAATGGCGGTGCCCTTGAGATCTAAGATGCTGATGCTGTTATTACACTATCCTTGGTGTGAGTCCAGTGTTTGTGGCATTCCACCCTCCCTCCTCTTTTCCTGTCAGCTCTCTGCTGTGTAGTGTCTAATAATAAGGAGAGAAATGCCAGAGGAACTTGGCTAACTGAACCGGCTTGGCTAATATCAGAGGGAAAGATTTGTGGTCATTAGGTGAAAAATCACACTTAGAAGAAACTGTACTTCAGACGACCGACACATTGACGGTGACGTACTGATACAGAGAGAACAGTTCACTTTAAGTAAACAAGGGCTCGTTTACCAGGTACAACAAAAACAATAACAGTTTTAATGTTTTAACAAATGTTTTTCTGCTGAGCACATTCCCTCTGTGTGGAATCTACATCTCGTCATTACCCTGCATAGAGAAACCCCCTTTTTTATTCTAATTAATTTCAAATCATTGTCATTCAATATAACGCAGCCTTTTCAGAATCATCCGACATCAGCATTGTCTGGTGACAAACATAATTTTATTTTGACTATCTTATAAATAGCTTCTCTTATGTAGAAGCTTATCCATATGCTTTGTTTACATCATTAAACAGCTGGTTTGTTGCTAGAAATAAATAAAAAAGAGGAAAAATAAGCAACTAACATGTTTATAAGGTGGCGATTATGTCAATGCTAAGTCGAGACTTGTTTCTGCTGCCTCCAAGTGGCAAAGAAGTCAGAAACTGCAGGTGTAAGTTGTTTGTTGACCATCTTACTTTACTCTTAGACATATTTAAGTTATAGAGCCGTTGGATTTTGTTATTTTAGTTAAAGTTAAATTGAACCTTTTTACACTTAATAGTTTTCTGAGTTTCTTGAAACAGTTTTTTTAAACTGGCTCTGAAGATATTGTTCACTTTGTGGCACTAAATAATTCAAACCTTAATTAAAAAAGAAAGCACAGCGACATAAATATGAGCAGATAAACAGTGGCTGCTGCCGTTTATATTTTAAACTTTTTTGCAGGTGAGGAGCGGAAATTGGAAATTATGCAAAAAAAGAGGGAAAGATACTGAAGAGAGAAGAAAGGGGGAGGAGGAGGAGGAGTAATGAACAGTCGGGGGAGAATGTGAAAGAGGAGAGTCGTGATGAGAGTGTTTGCTCTATGAAATGCTCTAAAGCAATCAAGCTTGGCAAATGAATGCCTCTTACTCTGGAGGGAGAGAAGATGTGATGATAAAAACAGTAAGACAAGAGCTGAGGGGACGAGAGAGTGGAAATGAGAGAGAAATGAGAAAGACGAGGGAGAGAAGAGGAAGAGAAACACCCTGTGTTCTGTCCGGTGAGGACGGCTCGGCTGACACAGATCTGCAGATTGCCCATCAATCACTCAGCTCCTCAAAGCCTCTTCACCTTCGGCAAAGAGCCTTTCCTCTCCGCGCTCGCCTCTTCTCCCACATCCCCTTTTCTTTTTCCTCCTCTTCCTCCTCGTGTCCTCTCTCTTTTCTCTGTCTAATCTTCCTCTTCAACTTTGTAGCCCCGCTCGTCTTCACCCGACCCGTTCTTCTCCCTCTTAAATTTCTACTCTTTCAACCCATCCGAGAGTGCATGTGTGCTTCTGAAGTTTAAGTGCATCTCTAAGTGTGTGTGTGTGACGGCAGAGAGGGATTGGTGCGTATTTAGAGAAGCAGAACATCAATTAACACACGCACACACACACTCGCACACTCACAGACAAACACACGCATGTTGTTGTGTGGTGGGGTCTTCTAGCAGCGCAGTGTGTTGCGTTCTGCAGTGTAGCGCCACAGGTTGCTAAACAAGGGCTTGAAAAATGGGCCACTCCTGTGAGCAGGCGAGGATTGATCACTCAAATGCCTCTTTTATCTCCACTTCTCCTCTTGTCTTCTCTCCTCTGGTGTTTTTATTCTCCTCCTCTCCCACTCCTTCTCTTCCTCTCCTCATTGTCCCGGTCCTCGTTTCTACATTCATCACCTTCTCCCCCTCGTTTTTCTTTTTAACCTCGACTCATTTGGATTTCCCCTCTATTCACATCTTTTTTCCATTGATTCCTTCACTCCTCTCATAATCCCTCCACTTCTCCTCCTTTACTTGCTCTGCCTATTCTGTCTGGCTCATTTACCTCCTCCACTCCTCTCTCTCTCCTCGCCCAGTGAGTTCCTTTATTTTCCCTCCACGTGCAATTTAATTATTATACTTTAATTTAACTCTTGTCTGATTTACCTCATATGCTCCTTTCTCTACCTACCTCTTCTATACCTCCACTCCACTCCTCTTTTTCCTCTTCCTTCCACCCTTCTCCTCTCCTCTCTTCTCTTCCGCCCCACCCGGTCCTGACAGCAATAGAGGCTGTCCAATAAAACAGGCATAAAAACGCAATACCTGTCTGGGCTCAATTTACACACACACTCACAAACACACGCCGCCGCAACATAAATCACACATAAAAAGCCAATCCCTGTCTGCAGTCAATTTCCATAAAGATGCAAGGGGGATGCTCCAGGAAACGATGAGATGGGATTGAATGTATGTGATGTGAATTATATTGTATATGCAGCGACTGTGTATTACCTACTAGACGCATATCTTTACGCACTTTGTGTGTGGATGTGGGTGTGTATGAGCGTGTGCGTCCTCACGTGTATTAGTGTATGTGTGTGTGTGTGTGTGTTTATCATCTCCCAGGTGGTGCAGACACGAAGTGAAGGCTAGTGGCTGTTGCTAGGCTAATGATCCCTGTTTATATCACACCACAGGCTTTGTCATATTATCCCCCATGGGACACACATACACACACACACACACACACACACACACACACACACACACACACACACACACACACACACACACACACACACACACACACACACACACACACACACACACACACACACACACACACACACACACACACACACACCCACACACCCACAAACATTCACAGACTGACCTATAGACAGGTTTTGGTACACAGACAGTTCCTAAGTAACTGCATGCACACTAACACACTGCAGGATGGATACACTAAAATCAAATGCAAATATATGCATAGGTAACTAAACTGTCAGGAACACAAATATATAGGCTAATTTGTGTGCACACATACACACACACACACACTCTGAGGTAACCCCTCCCTAATGAGGCAGCGGTGTTGCGGTGCTGTCACAGACATCTGAGTTTGATCAGTTTCTAGAATCAGGCCTGTTCGCTTGTTGGTGTGTGTCTGAGATGGCACGCCTCTCCCTGCATATTCAGCTACACACATATATGGTTGTGTACCTGAGTATGCATGTGTGTGTTCTTCTGTGATATGGGTAAAGCACAAATAAATACAGTGTGTCTCAGTTATTAGTTTGTATCTTCATCTGTTATATACTTGTATGTGTATGTGGGCCACTGTGGATTAATGAAGACTTTCTCTTCGACTTTCAGCAGAATCTAATAATTTGACAGCAACTGAAACGAATGATGTCACGATGAAACGTCTCTTACAACTTCTGGCTAGAATTTGAATTGGACACATGCAACAGACAAATATTTACTTTGCTAAACGTGCCCACAAGCCGATGAGGGATCTCCAACTCCACGTTTGAAAGTCCAGCCGGGAGCAACATATGTGAAATTGGCTCTATCAAAATAAGTTAACCAACATATACCAGATGTAACATTTCTATATGAATACACAAGACCAATTGTGTAAAATACTCGGGTCTGATTTTGCTACCACACAGCCGTGATTCACACACTCACTCACAAACACACACATACAAACGAGGACAGTGTGACCTGCGTGAGCTAAGAGCTACAAACCACTTTCCTGTAATAACTGGTGCTACATCTAATCCTATTTCCATTAAGTGTATGCTCCAGGAGAGAGTTTGTGTGTGTGTGTGTGTGTGTGTGTCTGTGTCCAACTGTGTGTGTGTTTGGATAGTGTATATGTGTGCGTGCAGTTTCTTTAATCATGTGTGTCTCGGTGTAAGTGAAGATTGAGATTGCGTTCATAAGTGTGCAGGTGTTGGGGTGAATTGGCAGAAGCAGGTTTGTGTGTGTGTGTGTGTGTGTGTGTTTGTGTGTGCGTGCCTGTCTGTGAATGTGTCCAGTCCGTAATTCTCTCTCTGTGCTTTGGAGTGCTGAATCAGCAAGGCCCTGACAGACCTGCTCAGCCTTGGCCAGTACTTCAATTGGCCATCACCAGACACACACACCCACACACACATACAGACAAACGCACACAGACACACACGCACACACACTTGCATGCTGAGTCATATTTAAGGTGACACCAAAACACAAACAAGCAGTAAATCAAGGTGAAACTGCAACTTACGATCAAACATATGGGTAAGTGTGCACATTTAATCAAAATGTACGTACACACAGAGTCGTCTGTAGCTTTTAAATCACACATACACAATGTTAACGATCACAAACCCTGCAGAACTCTTTAAAATGTGTGGCTCAGCCCCAAAGTCCAGATTCTATTTAAATTCCCAGCTACATTTAAAATTTGTCTTTATCGTGCAGCTAAAGCAAAGTTAGAAGGAAACTATTATAAAATTATGTCGGCGTGAAGAGTCTGTGAATTAGACGACCTGTGGTCATTTAAAAAATCTGTTCTTAGTGAAACACAAGTGTTGCTTTTGCAGATATAAACACAACATCACCCGTGACATTAATGGGTGTTGTTTGATATATTTCTATGAATATGATTATCAGCTTTTTTAATGAATCTGGTCTTTGACATTCACTTTGGGAAACCCTGTTATGAGGTCTGTAGGAAAGTCATCAGGCTCTTGATGATGGATAATTTATGCTGAAATACAACTTTTTAGGGCGTTTTTAAATTTGACTGAGTAACTTTACGATGTGAAACATTGTAATCCTTGTTTTTGGCTTCTATGGAAAATTACATTATTATGCCGATGTCTGAAAGCTGAGGTATTTCTCCAGTGAAGGTCAGTGATTGTCAGCTTTGTGCCTCTAATGTTAATCCCCTTAAATATAATTATCTTTAGTAGTACATGCATTAACTGTCTAGGATGAAGACCTCATTACATTTTTAATCCCCCAGGATAAAACATACATTTTCATAACTTAATTTATATTATCTATATTTTAGTATATAAGGTTAAAACGTCTAGTAACTGTACTTTTTCCTTTTTTCCTTCCGTCAGTGCTTGGCATTACCAAAACTCACTTGGTGGGAGTAAACCAAACTCCAAAGGAAAACCTTCACGTATCTTGATTAAAAAGGAGCCCATTTAGGAAACTGGTCTCTATGACTGTTTGCAAATTGGAGCAGCTTGATTGGAATTAAGGAATTCACTCTAGGTTCTCCATTAATGAGGGGAAAAGAGGAATACGCATCGTGAGAGTGGGAATCCTTCTTCCAGGATGTACAGACACATGCAAGTGCCTCACTAATGAGGTTTAGGGTAAAATTCATGTGGTGGAGAACCTCCCACTGTTCTTCTGACCTGACAGGAGCGCTGATTTACACACACCTCTCCATTTCCTCTCTTCTCTTCACAGGAGGAACGTCAGGGAGGTCCAGTCATCCAATTATCTAATCAGCGCGCTCACTGTGGGGTATATCACCCACCATGCACCTCTTCACCGCACTCATCCACCTTCACAGTCAATTTACCACGCGCGCCTTTCACATCCTCGCACCTCCCCACCCACCACATAACCTCTCCATGCTCCTCTGTGGCGTCAGGCACAACACTGGGCCTTTAGTGCATCAGAATTCCCATTTCACTTCCCACATGTTCAACTCAGACTTAGATGGTGAGTCAGAAACCAGTGGTTGGACTGTTGCATCCCTCCGGCTCCATCATTCTCTCCCAGTGTAATACTACAAAGCAAAAAGTTTAACAAGTTGTCTGAACGAGGCTGATGTGGTGGTAGCTTTGATAACTGTTGCAATTGGTTACCTTTTAATCTGCAGCTAACTCGTGTCTGTTTATTAAGACTTGGAAACGCTTTGAGGCAGATTGAAGACAGCTAATGGTAATTACTCAAACCAGTGCAGAGGAGTATATTGTACTGATGAACACAATCAAAAAGAATGTTGTCTGTTCATGTCCGACCAAACCCTGGCTTCACGAGGCTTGAGCTTATCATAATTATTATAGAGGCCGCTGTGCTTGATAGCTGATTGTGTATAGGAGACAGTGCCATCTATTGGCCACAGCTGTATTGCCTCATGAACTTCAAACTTAGTTGTCGGACTTTGTGACGACTTTCAGAAAAGTGCCAGACACTGATCCTCGTACAAACTCCACCCCTCCATGTTTTGTTTGGGTCTTTCAGTCTGCAGACAGACTCTTGTTGTCTGGCACTTCACTTTCTGGAGACCGAGTTGGATGAATAAATATATATATATATATATATATATATATATATGCTTAGGACTGGCCCATGCATGCACAGCCTATCAACATGCCCATAGCCCTGGGACCTGCAGTAACATTAAGAAACTCCTGCTTCTCACATGCTTTAATTTATCTGAAAGGTCTGTTTTATAATTGATACATTGCCTGAGTCTTGTTTTGCTGCATGCTGTCTTCCTGCAATTAACACAGTTGGTCTGTTAGTGTTATTTCCATTGCCACCAGCTGAAGAAAGCCAAGTCCCAGGATTTGATGGACAAGGCTCTTGTCTCCAATGGAAGTTGGCTGCTGTGGTTTCCCAGCAACACCAGTGCAATTTCTCACAGACGCTGAGTTTGGAACCCGAGCTGGCGAAGGAAGCCACTGGGGATGTAACGGTGGCAGCTGAGACCGGCTCGAGATTGTTGTGTTTGGCGAGAGAGAGAGAGAGAGAGAGCGCCCAGTTGGAGCCCTGCGGTAGGTGAAGGCTAATTCAGTCTTCGCTGTCTCACTCTGGCGAGACGTCCAGGCTTCGGGGTGAATCGCCGTGACCCTGAGATACCTGCTGAAGATACAGAAGGTCAGCCAACAGTCTGCCAACAAGGAGGAACAACATATGTCAGGCAGCTGCTGCACTTTCTGCCGGCGGCGGAGCAGCTCGGATGTTTATTTGATCGATTTAATGACATGTGACACTGCATATTAATAAATGAACGTGGCCGTGGCAGAGGCTGTATTTTGATGTAAGATGAGTGGCCACATTTGCACAAGTGTTCATATTTCACAAACAAACTGTGTACGATAGAGGAGCTATTATATTCTGTCGTTTGGAAGAAACGGGGAAAATCAAGTTTTAAAAAAGTGGAATTCAAGAAGAATGGATGGAGCTGTTATATGAGGGAACAAACAAAACAGAGAGAAACCTTTGTTCATGTGTTTCCTCTAATGGAGGGGCAGCTCGGTCCTGTCTTTTGTCAAACTACTGCTACGAGGTTTCAGCTACAGGATGTCAGAGCTCAGGCTATCGAACCGGGACTCTACAAAACCAAATGCTCCTATTTATATATTATATGTATCTGTGGACTTGTATCTGTAATGATTGTGTTCGCATGTGTGTGCGTGAGAGAAAGATACAGAGACAGGAAAAGCATCAGGATTCAGAACACGTAAAGGCCGAGGGGTCGAGAGAAATAAGCAGGAGGAAGAATTAAGATTATCTGAGTTAATGATGGTGAATGTGTGTCACCTTCTTCAGGTGCTTTTTTCTCCACAGGGTTAAAACAAGCAGAGTTCATCAGGTTTGTACCTGAAACACACGTCTGCGTCATTATTCAGCTTCCTGCCGAGTCTCGCTGAATGTGTCATATGAGTGTGAATTCTGATGTTGTCTTGCGTGCATGTGAGAATGTGTGTTTGTGTGGGGGGGGTATGTGAGAAAGGATACACTGCAATTTGTGTGTATGTGTGCCTCGGGAAGCGTCTTGTATGTGTGCAGCTATTATGCGGTTTGTGTGTCAGTGGGTGCCAGTGTGTGTGTGTGTGTGTGTGTGTGTGTGTGTGTGTGTGTCTGTGTTTGTGTCTTCAGCCTTAATTTGATGTCTAAATAAGTGGTTCCTGCCCCCAGGGGTTTCCTGGCAATATATCACGGCGGCAACAATGGAACTGTCGTTGTCATCGTCCCCGGGGACCAGCCGCTTGCCCGCTCATGCACGGCCTTGTGGGAAATGCAGACCTGGCGTACAACGCACACACGCTAGAGGATGCATGCACTCTCACACACACACAGGATGCACACTCTGATGTGTGCTCACATGAAACCTGCAACCTGCTCATTTATTTCTCTTTTCATTTCCCCTTTCTTTCCATTCAAAAAAAAATCTCCATGATCCCACTCTATCTTTGTTTACATCTTCCTCTGCTCCGCTTCCCTCTTCCCAAGGTCAGATGTTTGACACTTGCTTTAAGTAAATTGGTTTATGGTGAAGTGCCCAAAACAGCACAAAAGGTAACGTTGAAAAGACCTTGGAGGGAAACACTTAAAGGGACAGTGAAGACAGAGAGAAGGACAGACGGCGGAAAAACAGATTTGCCTTGAAAGAATAGGACACAAGTGGGACACAGAGACTTCTGCCATCACAGATATTGTAAAATAAACAAGTAAGTACATTAAAAATAGTATTGACCGAGGACCAAACCAAGCTGAAGACCTCAAAGTAAAAAGACACTGAATATAAAAATGTGTTTGGAAAGATCTTTTCTATTAAGTGAGGAAATGCCGTTAAATTTGAGGTAAAAAAAAAGAAGTGAATTAGTCTTGCAGAGGTTTCAGGTTCTGCCTGAACCACCACAGACATTTTGACTTGACACAGTAGGAAAGGCTCAGGTCTTCATACAACTTTTACTATGGCTATCTTCTATTCAACAGTCCCAGTCATTCCTTTCATTAATTACACTTGTGCTTTTCCTTCGTCTCACATGTCAATATGTCTTCTGGGAAAACGGCGACAGGATCTTTCTCCCATGTTTTCAGATAAATGGACGTGGGGACACGTTTGCAGATCACAATGGTAAACACTAGTAAATTGGTTGAGTAAATCTTAGGGTGTCACGCAGCTATGCTCCAAACTACACCTGTCAGATGACAGTAATCAGTCATTGTGAGCTCTCACTTTTAATTGACTGTTTGACTTGGATATCCTCCTCTCCCTCTCTCCTCTTCTCCTCCACTCCCTCTCTCCCTCTCTCCTCCTCTCCCTCTCTGTTTCTGTCTCGGTTGCTAAACTCTCTGACAGTCACTTCAGTTTACCTCCCAAAACAAATCTCCCTCCAGCCTTGCAATCAATAAGCGCAGTCGGAAATCAATTACGCCAATTGCTTAACAAGCTATTAATATAAAGCTGACAAACAATAGGGAAACATATATCACGAGAGCCGGTGTTTTTAATCAGTGCAACGTTTAACATCTGTAATTATGAAGACGTAATGAAGAGATATGGCTGCGAAGTAGCTCGGCCCATTCTTGAGTTCCTTGGAGAAGTTGTTGGTGTGTGTGTCGTTAGTGTGTAATGTTTGTTTGTGTTTCAGTCTTTCAATCTGAGTCATGCACTTTATCTTAAATTCTAAGTGTGCGTTTTGCGGGTGTCACTAAATTAGATTAAAAGTAAAAAGGTGTAATGAAGTCTTGATAAGTAGAAAGAAAAATTAAACTTTATAAACTAATTTCTAAATACAAGAGTAAACTCAATGTGCTTCACATTAACGCCAATTCACAAATATTTAATCACAAAACATATTTGACTTAGATGCAATATTTTATAATTTAGAGACGACTCTAAAATATTTATTTTAAATCTATGAGTATAAGAATATGAAGCCTTTAGGGGCAGTTGTATTTAACCTGCTACACAAAGTTATTCTTATTTTTTCATACTTTTCATTCATCCTCTTATCTAATGATTTACTGGATAATAATTATTTAGGACTATAATTCATATAAAGTGGAGAAAATCACACACAATTCAAAGTCATACCCAGGATCCTGCTCTGCGAGTCAAAGTCACAACCTGGTCAGAAACCTCTTCAAATGTTTGATAAATTTTTCATTCATTTAAATGTATTCACCTATTCCCAGTATATATTTTCGGTGAGTCTTACTCTTACTGTGGTCAAACTGGTACGAAGTAGGCAAAGAGTGACCAAAGTTGACTACATCTAAAAATACTGAGCCATTACTCACGACTCGGTTTATTATATTGGCGCAGTGTGAAATGACAAATCTACTACTACTACTCCCAGATTTCTAAAGCCCACAAAGATTCTAATGTATTAGGTGAATTTGTTGAATTGAATGAAAAGCACATTTTCTCTTTGTGAAAAACACTCTCCTCTGCGTTCGAGCCGTGTGCAGCTCCAGCGGGGAGGGAGTGATGGAGGGAAGAGAGAAAGTGGTAGAAAGCAGGAAAGCATGGTTCAAAAAAAGAGAAGAGACACAGAGACACAGGCGGAAGCGGTGTAAATATGTCAGGTGTTGACCTTGGACATAGTTTAAGACCTGTCTTTTATCGAGCTGGCTTGCAGCTCTGAGAACCATTTGTCTGCCATGACTCCTTCCCTCCTCTTTCATCGCATCTCTTTCTTTCTTTTTTTATCTTTCTCATTTATTTCCCCTCTTCTATCACTCACATCATAAGTCAATTCAAAATCACTGTCATCACTGGGAATGCATAGTTAAGCTTGTGAAGGGATCCTTCCTCTGTGGGTCTCCAGGTTGTGTTACACGGTGACGTGTCCACGGGTCACTCACAGGTCACTGACTAAAAGCAAAGTGTGTTTTATGTCTCTGTCCGATGGAATTCATTTGTCTCATTCCACGATGGAGCTGCCAAGGTCGTTGGACAGACCCTACACATGTAGTAGAGTCCCATTAAAGACAGTACACAGCCATATAACATCCGGCCTGTGTGTGGTCAATACAAACTTTATGCATGTGATGTAATTTGTGGGAGAATCAGCTGATTTACGAGGACCTATAGTGAGTCTTGAGAGTTAACTGCCGTGTAAGTGCACTCGTATTTAAATGGACACTACCTAGGAATGAATTGCGTGGCAGTGTTGACTTGTATTGCT
The DNA here is from genome assembly GCF_947347685.1 of Pleuronectes platessa. Classification (NCBI taxonomy): domain Eukaryota; kingdom Metazoa; phylum Chordata; class Actinopteri; order Pleuronectiformes; family Pleuronectidae; genus Pleuronectes; species Pleuronectes platessa. The sequence continues at coordinate 25,362,400 of NC_070629.1, forward strand.
CATTCCTTTTCTCCTTGACACATTCAGAATCAATAAATGCTTCTTCCCGAGTCTCCTGACGCCTCTTCCAGCAGCTCACAGGATTTCCATCACAAGGCTCCCTCCTACCTTACAGAGTAACTACAGACCAGGACGTGTTAGTTGCTCTTCTCTCCAGAGTTAAAATCCGGTGCGCTTGGCTTTGTGCTTTTCAAGTTTTGACTTTGTGGAAACGTTTTTGAAATATAGACCCACATGGTTGGACATTTGTTGGTTTATTTATCTGTATGTGTATGTACATGCTCTTTAATTACCTGCATATTCATGTTAGACTTACTGATGTTATTATAAATATCTTCAGAATAGTATATGTTGTGTTGCAGCTCACATTCACACACACACACACACACACACACACATTCACAGTGCAGTTCTGTGCAAACCACGTTTTCTACCACGCATCATTCACACACTGCCGACACAGCTGTCAGGGGCAATCTAGGGTTCAGGGTTTTGTCCAGGGACACTTTGGCATTTGGAGTTGTGGAGCAGAGAGTTTAACCAACTGCTTCCTGGTTAGTGGAAGTCCTGCTCTACTTTCTGAGCCACAGCCATGCAAAAAATAACATCGCACATATATGAGAGAGGCTCCACACTAAACATTACACATTCATAGCAGCTAGTGCTGAAGAAGACATTATACTAGTTTGTAGATGGAAAAAATGCAAACGGCTTTTGACTAACAACTTGTTTATGCCTTCCTGCCGTGCAATCACAGTAACAAGGAGAGAAGCAGCAGATATTACTTATTATAAACTGTTGACTAGTCTTTGTGTGGTGAGTTACATCTATGTTATCATTTCTACAGGTTTGTCTTTATTCCACATTTTTGGCAGTTTATGGCTAATCTGCTATAAAACCATGTTAAACATTGTCTCAGCAGATGTACAAACCTGTGTTAGAGTATGGATTACTATTGTTAATGCAACATACTGAATAAAGTCCAGTTACTTCCCCAAAATAAAATTACGTCTGTGATATTTTCCTTCTTTGCTTGGTCCCTTCTGAGTGTCACAATACGATGAATTCAAGCACTTTGACTCCAGTAAGTGGAGTTGTCTGGAACAGCTGATGTGTCAACCTCACTTCCATATTACCATCACTAGTGGTCTATTTATAAAGCTGCTGTTGCGTCCTGGCTCTGGGGAAATTGAATTGATCTCTCACAGCTCTCGCTATTTGATGTCTTTAAATTAGCCTTCACAGGGAGTGATATGAAACAGAGTCTCCACGTCAAAATCAAATATATATTTACATATATTCTCATTATAATGCTGCTATTCAATTACTGAGTGACTGGGTTTTTTAATGTGTTATACCCTCCGGAGGACGGAGCTGAGATGCAGGGGTATTCTTTGACTCTCAAGTAAAAAATATAATTCAGGAAATGGCAGAAATAGTGCAGCACGATTATGAACAGAGGGCAGCCAATACAAATCATGAGTGTCTGAGTAATATCTGCAGGGACAGTGATTGAAAAACATTCTCTTCCCACCTTGATAATGACTCTGGGAGCTCAGCTGCTAATTAAGTCAATGCTCAAAGGCACGATGATAGCTGCCCTGGTGAGGCTGATTAGGACTCTGCAAAACTTGGCCACCACGCTCCTCCATCTCGGCCCTGATCCTCTCGTTGTGGATTTCTGCCCGGTGCTCTGGTTTCCTACCAAATTGCAAAGTCCCATAATCCTGTTTCTTCCCAAACTTCAGTTCAGGGAATCATTGTCTGAGCTGGTGTTGGCTCCGAAACCAACCACTCGCCTCCTCAACTCTCTGCCAGATAAACTCTCCAAAGTTCTCTGGCCTGATTTGGGACCTGCAGAGCTGGATGTTATTAATTTATCATTGACTACTGGCGCCGTCCCCACCAGCTTCCGTAGTTTAACCACATCTTTATAGACCAGTCTCAAACCTTTCAATCATTTCAAAAGAAGCACTCAGATCTTCTGTTTGACAATAACAGAAGATTTGTGCTCCTTAGTGCAGCTTTCAATGCCCAGGATGCATTCTTACTTAGGTACAAGTTTGGTATCTCTGACTTGGCAGTACCCTGGTTAAATTGTATTTAAAATATATACCAAGACACTGTTTGGGAGTTCTCATCTCTCTTATTCCATCTCATTACTTAATATTTTGTGTATTTTTTTCCTATGTTAAAGTTTATTACTAGAATTTCCTGTCTATCTTCTAAGCTAAAGGAAGGTATATAAATCAAATTTAAACACATTTCTGTAAAAAGAATAAAGTGCCACTTATTCTGCTGAAATGTTGACTGTGCACCTAAACAAGTGCTTGGTGTGAACCGCTGTGCTACGACAACTGAAGGTGCCTCCACATTAGCTTCACAGGTGTTTTCTTATTGAGTTTTTGTGTAACCGAACGTGGTTTGTTGCCGACAGCCGGTGGAGCTGATGGCGACTTAACAAGTGATTCAGCCATTGTCACATCAACAACACAAGAGGCTAGATTATGCACTTTGGGCAGTGCTACCCCTTCAGGGCAGAGTAACATCTGTATTATCTGAAAGTGTAATAAACATCCCCAAAGTAGTTGGTTAGCATGCTAACTATGATAGATGCAACCAAGTGATAGAGAAGCAAAACAAGAGATAACATTAGCATTTCTTTTCACTGCTGGCTCTGTCGCAGACTCACAAAGAGCACCTCCAACATTCAGCCAGATGGCCGTTGCCACTCGCCAAGCAATGGCTATATGATTCTGTGAAACCTAATGTGCTGTATAATGTATAGGACTGTCTGTAGCACTTTGCACTATCTATTGATTGTGTTACTTTTCATTGCTCTAATGTTGTAAATGTCAGAGCAGTTTTTCATTCCACATCTCTCACTCCAGCGGCTGTGCAGTGCGGCTATAAAATGAACATGAACTATGCTTGAAGAGGGATTGAATCTCTTTCTAAATCTGTCATCCACACTCACGTTGTGTGCTTATCCATGCAATAGTCTGTGCGTTTGTATTCAAAGGAGTGTGCACGTTGCGTGTTCATGTGTGGCGATGATGTATTGTGTGTGGGCTTGCATGGGCTCACGTGTGTGTTCAGGTATGTAGTGTCCATGCGTGCGTGAGCGGGGCCAGGATTAATGTTTCGCTGTCACCGGGCCCGAGATGATGAAGTAGTCAAACCACAGGAAGATGGAAAGAAGAAAAAGAATCAGAATAAGAGAGAGAAAAGGCGAACGAATGAAAAAGAGCATAAATAGCGGGAGATGAATATTTCTTTCTTCTTTCAGATGAAAAATAAATATGTTGCCCTCACCCGTCTGATCGAGCAAATGAAAAACAGGGAATATTTTTCAAAGCAAGAGTCATTTTGTGGAAAACTGAACAGAAGGTGTTTGCATTATAGGTGATTTTCTTTATATTAATAACGGCAACCTCAGAATAACAAAAGCTGAGAGTCGTTTTTTGGTAAATGACATCAGCAAATGAATAGATCAAATCCCCCATTTCAATAAATCAAACAAATAAATACACAGAAGGTAAATAATAATAATTGAGGTGAAGACATACGGTAGATGTCGATGATTGAGATGGATGGGTTAAATGTTCTAAGTGCTGGAGATGGAGGGATTTGCCAGTATACACAGAAGCAGTGAAAACATAATCTCCTTGGTGGAGGTCACCAGGAAAGTGTATGGGTTTCCCACATTTGTAATGGTACCACTGACACAAAGAGGACAACATCTATGAAACCCAAAGGAGTGAAGTAGAAGTGCTCTGCAAATGAGAGTGTAAGTATTAAGTTCAATGAGGAGGTGAGCAAAGAAGTGGCTGAGAGTCTAATCACCACTCTTAGGTGTGACAGAGGCTATCTTCAGGTCCCATTAAGATGGATATAATGAGCCTATGTGCGTGGCTCAATGTGTGAGTGTGAGTGTAGATAGGATTCCATAGATACAGGAAGTGTATCATCGGTCCAGCTGGTGAACCTCTGGGATGCCGGCGGAAATTCCAATCAGACCAGCTGAAGCTTCCCACTTCCTGATGAGAGTCCAGATTAAAACCCCCAGGAGTGACCTCAGCTGTCATTGACACACACACACACACACACACACACACATAGCTACGTACAATGCATACACATACACAGGCAGTGTAACGCTTCCTCGCACAATCACACATGCACGCACGGTGATACTAATTTACCATGACACACATACACACACAAACACACACACACCAAAATTATCATGTTTTGTATCGGAGAGACTATTAATGTGCTAGTAATCTAGTGCATCTAAACACACATGAAAATGTAGTGCGCCTACACACACACACACACACACACACACACACACACACACACACACACACACACACACACACACACACACACACACACACACACACACACACACACACACACTCTCCAAGGTGTTAATTAAACATTGTGACAGGTGATGTCATGTCCCTTTGCCAACTCTGACAGAATACCCATCCCAGTGCCCACTGTGCTAACCAGCTGCCACCTCTCACCAACACACACACGCACGTCTATGATTCCTCAGCGTGCAAGTGCAACAATAACTTCATGACCCTGACAAAATTGTTGCTTCACCAAATACAGATAAGTGTGATTTGTTATTTTAGTTTATATCCAGCTATACATGATGGAGAAAGAAGTGTTCAGCAGTGTAACTGTCACATACATGAACACGGCGGCTCAACCTGGACAAGGTGACTCTGTGGAACAAAAGTGTGAGAAACAAATCATGAGTTGTCTGTTAGTGCCTTTAAAGTCCATCACTTTCAGCAACGTCCTCACATGGAGAGCTTCTCTTCTGCTGACGGATACAGGATCAGGACCATGGACAGCATCAGTGGGGCCCTGACATGCAGCGGACTCAACAGTGTGGAAGGATGCTGCTGCTGCGCCAGCTCAAGCTCCCACTGCTCCCACTGCTCCCACTGCTCCCACTGCGGGGCTGCGCTGGGGAGCTGGGGCTCTCGCAGCCAGGCTCACCGGGGGTGAGGGGGGCGGGGCACTCAAAACAGGTCAATCTGAGGAGGGCTGTTTTAGACAGGGTAAAAAGGTCCTGTTTTAAATGATCCTTGTGGTATTTTGACCAAAACATGTTACAGACATTTCATTAAGACCCCAAGGAACCATATCAACTGTGGTAAAATGGGCACAATATGTCCCCTTTAAGTTTCATATCTACATCATTTACATTCATGACAATGGGATGTAACTGCACTTAACTTTACGAGTTAATTGCGTCAGTCTTTCAATTTAGAATACATGGCTGAGTCCACAGCAAAAATATTATGTTTCACATTGCTGTTGGTCTTTCTTACTAATAATTGATTGTGGGCTTATTTGTTTGGTAAATTCTTTCTACTTTGGAAACATTGGAATTAAATAGTGTGTGTGTGTGTGTGTGAATCAAGGTTGCCTTAAAAACATCTGCTAAGGTGTAGAAATGATGCACCTGCATACCTGATTTTGCACATTTGGATACGAGGGCCAGAACTACTGCCGTTAAACACACACATGCATGGACACACACACATGCACACACACACAGCTTTGAAATATGCGCTTCATTTCAGATGAAGTTAATTTCATGTGACATGTAAATCTCTTGTTACTCAGTTTCTATTTTGTGTGTGTCTGTGTGCATGTACCTATTTTACATGTCCATGTGTGTGTGTGCATGTGTATGTGGGAGTGTGTCTCTTTACATGTGTGTAAGTGTGCAGGAACCGATCTGAGTCTCTCCATGTTAGTAAAGCTTAAAGATATAGCTGTCAGTTTTCTGTGTTGATTGAGGCTCATGGCCAAATGCTCCAATATCCTCCCAGACTTGCTGTCTCCATCTATCTCCATCTTTCCATCTGTCTCCCTCTTCTCCCCTCATGCCTCTCTGTCCCCCCTCTACCTCGCTATACGTGCATCTGGTCATCTGTCTCTCTGCCTGTCTGTCTCTCTGCCTGTCTGTCTGTCTGTTTGTCTGCCTGCTTGTCGTGGGGTCTCTTTCTATTCTGCCACAACTAAGTCCAAATTGAAATTAACGAGAGAACATTTCACAGAGGTTTTAGTGAGGAAAGAAAAAAAAATAAGCCTGAAGATAATTTTCCACAGCCCTCGGAGAAACAGGTGCAATGTTTGCAAATGCTGAAAAATATGTAGTGACACGGTAGAAACAAGCGAGATGGAAAAAGATCAGCAATTAAAAAACAAAAAGACCATTTCTGTTCCTGCATCAGAGTTGGTGCAGTTAGAGAAGAGGGCCATCTTTCCTCCTTTCTCTATGATGCCTTCTCTCCAGCATGATCGTTGATTATCAGTTTGAGATTGAAAGAAACAACAGACAAGCTCAATAGTAACAGCTGTTTTCAGTGTTTTCAGGATGGACGGCCTATAAATGAATCTGAAGCCACTCAAACAGATAGAAAATTGAGTGGGCACAGAGGAAAGTGAACAATATACCTGTGGTCAAGGTAAGATGGTGATTTCACAGTGTTTGACACTGACCTTGACAGTGAATCATTGTGCAAGTGTGTGCATGTGGAGGAGGTTACGTTATAATAGCCTGAGGCAACATGAAAGACATTTGCCTAATTTCAAGTCTCATCTGTTGTTCAGATTTAAAATCCATCTCTCTATCCATCCATCTGGTCTACACAATAAGATACAAGTAGAGGCTGTGGGCCTGGGGAATGCTGCACTTACCAAGATGAGCTGGTGGACTTTAAGGCCATCAGAGACGATGACTGAATCCGAGACGATGAGTGAATCAGAGAAGCCCACTGCGGAGGCCACACAGGGGGAAGGCAAACAGTGACGCAGGTGCATTTCGAGCTGGATTTGTTAGAGGCGGGGGGGTTAGCCGGAGGAGACGCAGGGAAAACAGCAGCTGAAGGGGAAACAGGTGGAGGACTAGCTGAAGAAGGAACCGGCAAAGAGGCAGCTGGCTGTGACACAGGTTGAGTGAAGGCTGTTAAACTGCGAGACTCTTCCCTGTCTGCGGCTTTGAACCCCAGACTACGGGTGACTGACAAAACGGAAACAGGGGACAGAGGCTTCTAACTTTCAGTGCAAGACATTTAATGAGGGGGACAAGGTGAGGTTTAATATATTTGGTGATCCTCCAGAGACATAGAGAGAGTGAAGCTGAAGAGGAGACAAGTGTGGAGTCTCCAATTCTGATATGGTGGGATTGGTGCATTGGTTTTCCAGTCAGAGATTTTGGATATTGAGAACATGAACATGAGAAACCAGTTAACTGGGAAGAAGCGAGCTCTGCAGGAAATACCCAATTAAAACCCATGTTTACATGCAGGTCAGCAATCACTCTCTCTACCCTGTGAGCCATTCTGAAACAATTTGTATTACAAACATTTCACACAGGGGAACAACCTATTTTGCATTGTAGTGGCTACTCTGTGTCAGTCTCAATCTGAGTTAGACTTCGTATTAATCTATTCTGAATACCATGATGCATGATGAGGGTTTCATTAAACCCAGCAGCTTTGCTACACTACATCCTCTGTCTGAAAAAAATGTTATGTGTACATGTGTGATGAGCTGAATGTATGATTCAGCTCAGATATTTAACATCCTTCAGCAAATTGTTTACGTTTTATGGCCTTCAACTTTACTCTTATCAACCAACCCTTCCCTCCTGTTTTCAGCAGTGAGTGAAGATTAAGCAACTGAGGAGGTGGTTATTTCCCTCGGGAGGTTTCAGAAGAGTGAGTATCGACTTGGATTCATCAGGAGGCCAGAAGCCAACTTAGAACTGTGCTGCATTGTTGATCTTTGTCTGTCGGGCAAATGTTTGGTAATATATTTAGAATATGAACTTAATCAGGTGATAATATTTTTAATATCGAGTTCAAAGCTTGTTCCATTTCCATATATTAACAAGAAAAATCTAAAACGCTTTTGAGAGCTGAATACTGCATGTGTAACTACACTGATTTGTGTGATAGAGTCAATAACTATTTCATACAATTACCGTTTTCCTCTGTGGGGCATTTCTTATCATTTATCGTTTTTCCTATGGATCCTGGGCCTGGTAATAAAGTAGTCCACTACGAGGTGATGTGGGCTACAGTGGTGTGTGGTGTTGTGCAATAGTAGTAGGAGTAGAATTGACGTTGGCTAATTATTAATAATCATGGAATATGATTATTAAAATAACAATTATTTCTTAAAAATAATCAAAAATGATAAAGCTATTAATTAAGAAATGTAACACATTTAATTAGAAATGATACGGTTATCCATTAATAATAGTTAAAATAATTAATGAAAACAATAAAATTATCAATTAAGAATAATACAAATCTGTAATCATTGCTTATTGTCGCGGGGCACCACCCTGGTTACAGGGACCAACGATACAATCTATAAATATCAGTCTCATAATGATAAATGTCAAATCAATAATCTCAATATTTAATATTAATAATTATTTAATTAACAGTGAAGGCTACTAAGTTCGAGCACAGGCAATCATAATCCAGCTGCAATCACATACATATGCACAAATAATCACAGACTACAGATACTTTAATTACAAAAGCATTTATTAAAAAGGGGAAATAAAGTTAATGTTATTCAATGATTCATCATTTTAACAAGCTCCGATATTTCAAAGATAAACACAGCAGCAGCACTTATCACAATTCAGAAAATACATGTAAAACCGGCGGTCTACCTATGTATGTCTGTCTCGGTGTGTGTGTGTGTGTCTGTGTCAAAGTGTCTCTCTGTGTGTGTGTGTATGTCTATGTGTATGCATGTGAAATAAAGTTAGTGTTATTTAATGATTCATCATTTTAACAAACTCCCATATTTCAAAGATAACAACAGCAGCCGCTTATCACAATTTAGAAAAACACATGTATTCATCTATGTGTATCTGTGTGTGTATCTGTCTGTGTCTATCAAAGTGTCTCTGTGTCTGTGTAGGTGTGTGTGTGTGTGTGTGAGAGAGAGCGAGAGAGAGAGAGAAAAGAAAGGGGCGTGGCGATGACGCAGTCACTTGGTGACGTCACATCTAAGATGGCGGCCGATCATGATTCGTGGAATCAAGGCCTAAAAACTCTCAAAATGGCGGATTGACTACAAAACAAGATGGCGGAGCCGTTATGAATTTAGAGCCAGAATGGGAGGAGAGGGAGAGAGGAGGCGTGGCAATAATAGACTCAAAATGGTGGGTTTAACTTGCGTTATTCAAAATGGAGTCTATGTTAATGACACCATGTGGCCGGAGCTCACACTGGTGGTCGTCACATGAATTACACCAAGGGATTTTCAGACAAAGAGAATTCTTTGTCTCTGCTTCGGCGTTCGGCCGCATGGCTTCCAGATGTGTCCAGCCTCTCTGAATATAGATTTAACTATGTTACATGAACTGTATTCTAAATACAGATCGGATGTATGTATAGGTCGGTTTAGAAGGAGAGAGAGAGAGAGAGAGAGAGAGAGCATACAAGGAGAGAGCAAAGCTCTTAAAAGCACCGTCAGAGACAAGTTACATTTACTTTAACACTCAGCACCCAAGTGGCGTTGTGTGCTGAGGTTTGACCGGTAAAGTCTCTTTAAAGTTGTTCAAACGGTCACAATGAGCTGGAGACGCTGCTCACGGCGCTTAAAAACTGTGGCACAAGGCCGTAACCGGAAACCGGAAGTGGCGAGTCGCCGCTAAACATTAGAGACTCGGCGGTCTCATACAAAACAAATACGTTCAATTATTAAAACAATACGCTACGTATTATATTAACATCTGCCCAGACAATAAAGCCTCTTACTGTACCACCCTCGCGGTGTGCGTGCGCGTCGGGCCAGTGAATCACGTGGTCTCTCAAGCGGTCTTCGGCCGCTGGACCGGACAAGCAGCGGATTTGCTCGTGCTGCTTCGATGGGATGAACGTCGTCCTTCTTCTTCAGGGATGTGGAGCTCGTGCTCCTCAGCGGAATGAATCTCGCGCTTCTGCAGGGGATGAACAGCGGTAACGCCGCTGTGGATTTGGAAAGAAAGTCTGTGATGCTCGACCGGCGAGCGAGTTCCTGTGCGCGGCCTCTTCAAGTTAAAAGAGCAAAAGTCCTTTTGAAAATAAAAACGTCGACTGAATAAAGAAATAAAAGAAATGAAAATAAAATAACTCTGGTTGATAAACTAAAGTTAAGGTTGCCCCCGTTAGCAACTGAATCAGCTGAGAGGCCCCGAAGGGGGCCTGGTGTTGTCTTCAGAGCAGGGTAAAAATGGCAGCGATTATTGGGGTCTCAGTGGTTTTGTTCTACCTGAGAGGTCCTCCTCCTTGAGGAGTTGGTCATAGGATGATGCTGGCTTTAAGCCAATTGAGTGTCAGAAATGGATCTGAGTGGGCGGGGCTTGGAACTGAGCGGGGGTTTCTGGGAAAACCCCAGGACATTTCTCCACCACCAGGGGGAGATTCTTGAGCCTGCAGGAGGATGTTTCCCGCCCAAAGTTTAACAACCCTTTGTTCCTCTCGGCTTCAGTGTCTGGTGGCCCCCCGCTGGGCTCTGGCCCAACAGTGGTCTTCATCTCCTCCTGTAAAAACCGGACTCTTTTGACCACAGCTTTCTTATCGACTTTCAGCTGAGCCTTTAATGCCGTCGAATGGCACCAGAGGATCATGAAACTTTACCATCTTATTCTGTCTTCATCTGCTCTGCGCTCGGCTTTACGTCTCAGCGTGTGACAGGCTCCATCTACGAAGGCGAGTCCCTCCCTTTGTCTGTCTTTCACTTTGTACACTTGTCCCCGTCTCTCTGACTGCTCTCATGTTCTGACTTCATTCACTCCCTCTGTCATACGTGTGCTGGAGGTCTCTCTTGACTCGTCTCCCCACTTCTCTATGCTCTCTCTCTCTCTGCCCTCATCACTGCTGTGGGTGTCTCTGTCTCTGTACTTATCTGTTTTCCAATTTCACCTGCTCCTTCTCCACTAACTGTGTAAATCCGCTCTTATTCACTTCCAGTAATTTGCCGCATCCGGCCCTCTTGTTCTGTCACTATGGATATTTGTTTTAGATTAACCTCTCATGATCCCTTTCTCCCTCTTCTGTCTCCTCCTTTCTACTCATCTCTTATCCTTTTTTTTGGCATATCTTCTCCTTTTTCCTTCTTTTGTTCTTGGTTTTACCGTCTCCACTATTCTTCCTCTGGAGAGCACCGCATCAGTTTAACTGGCATCACGGCATCTGGTTCAATGAAATATAAATGCGTGCGTCTCTCCATCCTCTACCTCCATCTCTCCCCCATTTGCACAGAGGAAGAGAGAGAAGGACCCCGATGAGCCACTGACCGCTGGCGTATTCCCAAGGATGACACACGTGTTTGTGCCGCGCCGATTGTCGTTTGCTTTTCATCTAAGGGATACATTGATCTCTTGACCCCTACCACTGACTCCCCCTCAATTTTTTCTCTCAAACATCTTTTCTCCTCTGTCTGCTGCCAAAGTCTGAAATGGATTTAAGACTGAAGAAAAAAAAACACTCTGTTCATCTTTTCCTCGTCTCTGGCTTTCTACACTTTTGTCCCTTTTCTTTTTTTTTTTCTTATGCCTAAGAATATTTGTAGAAGCTTAACAGTTGATACTAGTTACAATCTATAAAACAAATAACCAACCAAACCATAAATTTCAAATAATTATTCAATATTATATATTGTCATATAAGGTGTCCTTTGGTACTCAATTTAAACAGCAGACATTCTATTCAATTGAACTGTTAATACATTGTCAGTCATGGGTTCAAGCAAACATTAAGGTCTCTCTGTGTGTCTTTCCCTGACTTGCAGAAAGAAAGAAAGAGAGAAAGAAAAAAAGAAAGAAACAAACAAACAAACAAACAAACAAATAAACAAAGAGATGAAGGAAGAAACAAACAAACAAACAAACAAATAAACAAAGAGATGAAGGAAGAAACAAAGAAATTGATTAACTGACTAAACCAAGAAATATGTAACAGACTTAGATTTGGAACTAGAAGGTGCTTTGTGTCTATATATAGAAAAGAAGACCTGAAACGCCATATTGCCATCATTCTTACTGGGTAATAACGAGACTCTTAGTGGCTGTGATGGACATACTGAGTGTAAACCAGTCTGAGGTTTAACTTGTGTGTCAGTAACTGTGTGCGTATGAGCTTGTTTGTGTTTCCCATAGGTGAGTTTGTGTGTATGATTATTCGTGTGGATGAGTACAGTGATTGGATGATTTTGTGTTTCTGTGTCTCTCTTCATGTTTGTGTAACTGCATGTGTGTGTGTGTCTCCAGAAGTGTGTTTGCTGCACTCTGTAATTAAAGCAGAGTGTGCCAACCCAGTGACAATGTAATACCACTCTAATCATCCTCTCGTGTCCCATCTGTGTGCCCAACAGGACGCTTTCTCTCACACACACACACACACACACACACACGGAAAAGAGTCTTACATAATTAGAGAGAAAGACCATAGATATATAGACAGCCAATTAGAGAGAGACAGAGACACACAGTATATACATTTATATCTCATACATCTTTGTATGGTACTTGTATAGAGATCGGGTTTGTGTAGGAAATTTTATAATACTGGGTTGTTACGTTACCATGCACAATTTATGAGATTCTCATTCTTTCCCATAATTCCTTTAACACATGTTGGTTACTTTTTTCTTGTCCATATCAGCAAAAACAAAGACAGAGATGATTCCGAGCTATGACAATCCAACAGAAGTCTTTTATTTATTTTGGATGGTTATTCACGGAGGATATGAAGAGTCATAAGAATCATAAGCGGCCAGTGAGGAGCTTCTGTTTATGGAATGTGTCAAGGATTTACATTGGGAATCGTAACTTTTACCATATTCTCAAAAAAAGGCTTTGGTAAATTAGTTTTTCCTTCATCAATCCTATTTCATTTAAGAAGAAGAGATGGTGAGAGGCGGAGTCAACGACGAGTCAACTACAATTTAACACATCTCTTCTTCTGACTCGTCTCTTGTCCCCTGACTTCTGTCCTCCTCTACCTTCCCTCCGCTCCCCTTGCCTCTCCTTATCTCTACCACTTGGAAATTGGATGGTCTCATTTCTAGACGCCCACTCATAACTGCTGTGTCCAACAGGCTGAACAGCACACTGTCAGCCCGTTGGACACAGCTTGTCAGTAGTATGTAACATTTATAAGTGGGAAAGCTTAATTTCTGGCCTGGAGGGTAGTTTGCGCGGCTCGTCCTGCCAGTGCTACAACAGAGTCTTCTCATGTTGAACGTTTCAACGATCAGAACGAAGCACAGGATTTCCTTAATTGTCTCAGGCTGCTGGGCGGGTTGTAGCTTTGACGTCTTTGAGAGAAGTAAGATGGAAAATGAAGGAGTCCAGTTAGGAGATTAGACTTTAACCAAATTCCCTACTGGTTGACCTTGTGTAATTTCAATGTATGGACAACTGGAGGGACAACTGAGCTGTGAGTGCAATCCAGTTGCTCAAGGAAAGCCACGGTAAGCTAACACTGGATGATCCTGATATTTCACAACAAAAGCCCTGTATCATTTATTTGTTTGTGTTTTCAGACACAATAGCAACTGCCATTGGACACATAAGCCATCATTGCTGAGGATACTGGAAGTAGAAGGTAGAAGAAAGATGGACAATGTGTTTTATTATTGTACAAACCGCAATTCTCTGCCTGCTTTATCAACTCAGTATTTTCTTGTCCCAACACTGATTCTGTCCACATTTATTATTTGTGATTTGTTAAAATTGCCCCCCCCCCCCCCCCCCCCTTATTTGCAGTTGCATTGTTGCCGGTTGCTAAAGAGCAGTTTGCTACTGGTGCCACAGATGGTTTAAGTCCTGTTGGACCAACCAATGTGAGTCATCGGTGCAGAACCAAGGAAATGATCCCTCACCGGCTTCACACGCACAAACACCACCACATGTGTTTCCTAAAATTAACAAGCAACAGAGAAACCATTTGTGTGATTCATGGAGAATGAGGGAGTTGAATGGCTGACACTTAAAACAAGTATAAACCACTTTGCATTTAGATGTGATCTGACCATATTTGTGGCTATCCCTGATTCCCAACTTTTGCGTTTCATCTTTGTCTTTTCCGTTTCCTATTTCCTCCATTTTCCTCCTCCACCTACTGGAACCCGGCTTTGCTGCTGCTTTCCTAGTCTCTTGATCAGATCAGGGACGTACAGCTCATTTAAGACTCTAATTCACAATTACACGGACAAGGGTTTAGGTCGTCCCTCTAGAGTCAGTCACACACACACACACACTCTCCCTTCCTCTTTCTCTCCCTATCTTCAATTTGCACAGACGCACACACACACACTGACACACATACCTGTCCAGCTACAGCTCCCCTGTGTGATTTTTATGGTGAAAGGTTAATTTGAGTGTAAGGAGCCCAAGGCAATGACTGGGAACAAGAGGATAGACAGAAACAGAGAGAGCGAGAGAGAGAGAGAGAGAGAGAGAGAGAGAGAGAGAGAGAGAGAGAGAGAGAGAGAGAGAGAGAGAGAGGAGGACAGAGTGCTAATTCAGTTCAGGAAAAGCAGCCACTTAAACGAAGAGAGTGAGCGAGACAGCGAAAGACAGGAGAGAGAGAGAGAGAGACTTGAGCGCTCGGAAGCGTTATTTAATTAGCCTTGGATGACTAGCTGACTTACTAGAAAAAGGCCACTCTTCATGCACTTTTCACTCCTGTCAAGTAGCCTGTTAGTGAAACCTCCTCCGAGACAGATGGGCGAGAAGAAAGCAACAGATGGAGTGAAGGAGATTAAAAGACAGAGACAAATGATGGAAACAGACAGAGAAGAAGGAAAACATCCACGGGGAGATGATTACAGTCATTGTTGGCAAAGTCATTGAAGATGAGTGTGCCATTCCTCTCCAAGCAGAGTCGTTGTGTATAAACATGTGTACACCAATTACCCACCTGTGTGTGTTGCTTTAAAACACAGTGTCCTTATCTAGAAATAGTCATAGACAAGTGTCAGGGTCCATCCTGTCTAACAGAGCTCCAGCCAATCACTGCAATGTGTTATATAATCTGTGGAGACCCAGTCTAATGATCTGCTGAGCACTGCAGACTACAAGTGACAACATGTTTCCACACCCTGTGATGCAGCGCGGCACTGACGCTACATCACAGCCAGGGGTGGTCATTAGAACGACACACAACAACTGACAAAAAAAAACAAGCCGTGGAGTCGGGTGTAGTCAGAAGTTCCAGAGACCTTTCAGGCCACGAGGAGTCCAGCTACATCTCACCTCCCTCCAAACAACTCAGCAGGCCGAAAAAACTCAGCCCGGGTTTAAAGGTTTATAGCACTTCAAGAAATTGTTTTACTTTTTATTGCCGGGTAGGCGATTGAAAGCATTGTCCTGCTGAATCTCTCGCCATCAGCACAAAAACAACAAGACAAACACATCAAGAAGAAAAAGAAAAAAAAAAGGTCTGATATTGAAGAATTTCCTCTTGAATGTTGAGAGGTGCAGATTCTCAGAACACTCACACGGTTCTTCACCAGACTTTCAGAATGTCTTGTCTTATAAACCCAGAGAAGAACAGTCATGATTCAATCAGTCATACAGGTGGTTATCATCCCTTCCTCAGTATGACGGCATAATCATGTCAATACATTTCCTCTTAAAACCGAAGCTACAATGTTAATTTCCAGTAGTCCAGTGCTCAGCTAAACCTGCTTGATTGAAATGAGCCTGTGGTGATGCTGGTTGCAGCTTCCTTTCTGATACCTTGAGTATCTGAGAATCCAGAAGATTCCTGAAGTTCACAGCTTTTCAAAATAAAATGCGCTTTTACTTTTGTAGACAAATTGCTAAAGAGGAAATTATTCTTTGAATGTTGTCGCCATGGCAGATATCAGCAGTTGCGATGACCGTGAAAGTCTGTGTGAGTCCAAAATGTCGGAATCAAAAACCGAATGATCAAAATGCTCTGGTGGACCACATATTATTTGCCACTGTAGACTATAGACTATTGAATGCTGACCGGCCCCAAGTGACTACAAGGTGCTGTTTGCCAGTTAATTCAACATTTATTACATTCAACATACCACTGCTACTTACAATACACATATCAATGTGCAGCTGATAAGATGACGGGCTCAGATATGCGATGAAGAGACAGATTTCTAGATTTGGTTGATGGATTTCATGAAAAGAGGGAAACGTATTTCAGAAAACAATGAGATGGAGATGGTGTAAGTTATCGATGTTTCACCGGCTTCACTGCTGATCAATGCCTCTCAGGCCGGTTTCCAGCACCATTGAGATACAGGCTGTGCTGCACCACACCAACGACTCTAATATGTGGCTCACTTAAACGATAACCTTTAATATAACTTTCCTTGAGTGAGTCAATTACAATACAGGACTCGTGAGGAGAGCATTAATATAGTTTTTCTATTCACGGCAGAATTTTTTTTTCCAGTGTTGATAATAATTTCCTGCACAGTGGATGGCTCATTATGAAATCAAACGCTCAACGTTGTCTTTATATATAAATGTCCGAAACCTCCAGTGGTTTGAAATGACATATTTCCGGGGACTATTGTATTACATTTCCTCCTGCTGGTGCCATTTACTATTAAGTAGCACTTTCCTTTTTCCTTCCTCCTCTGCAAACTGCTGCTGAGAAATCACGAGCTACTAGAAATGCTGTCAGATTTTTGAGAATCTATCGAATCACGTACACAGACGCAGAGCCGACAGCAGCGAGCATCTTGAGTTTCTCCTCCTCGCTTCAGAGATGTTACCGATGTCACTCGCTCTTGTTCTGACAGGCTCGTGATCTCCTCGTATGACATCTCCACATGTTTACAGAGCTGGGTAACACATTTAAAGCATGTGTGATATGATCGTGGTGGCCATTAGATTGGCTTGAGTGGAGTCAGTTTTAATCTGTGAACCCTTCCCTTGCCCAGACAATATTTGCTGACAGTTGTTTCCCCAAGCAAGTATCTTCTGTTGTGGAAAAACTGGTATAAAAGGGGCTGATAATCCTGTGCATTTACCCCCATGTGTCTTCTCCTGTCTTGTAACATTGGCACCAGTGGTTGATCCACCAGTTTGGAAGAGAAATAAATATCATCAATTCATCAGCTGCCATGAATCCTGGAGATGTTAGTGACTCTCTGTGGTTAAACCTTCAACTGACCCACTGTTATCATTCAGTCACTTTCAATTATCCCACGATGTCCATTTCCTCCCCTCTCCAGTCATTCTGTATTATTATACATCAAGCATGTTATGATGTGATGCTTTTTACATTTGTGGTGTGATGGAAATGGAACAATCCAAGATCCCATCTTTGCGATTCGTGACAGTAATTACAAAGAGCTCTCATCTCATGTAAACTATCCATTAATATAACAGATGTGTCGTGTCAACAATTACCTAAACACTGTCGTCACACATGTTTCCATCACAGCAGTGCATTTCCTTTTCCCTGATTCTCTCTCTATCTGCGCCTCAGCCCCACCCTCCGTCTCCCTGTCTGTCTACCTTGATAAATTGCAGCTGGTTGGGAATACACCTCCATGGGGAAATGATAAATATCCATAGAGAATGGATTCACAATCTTCAAACAGCCGTCTAAAAGACAGCTCTCACCCCTGAGGAAGCACTTCAACTGGGGTTCTCTCTCACTTTCTCTTTCGTTGTATCATATTGGCCCTCTTTAAAAACCTTTAAAAACTTTTTTACTCAATCTCTGTCGACACCCGTTTCTTACAGGAAACACTTCAGTGCTCTCTGTGTCCGTCTCCCTCACTCCCGGTCCTAAAAGGCCAATTTGGAGGTCTTGACATCCCGACTATCGAGAATCCCCGAGTTAAACCGATGTAATAAACACTCAACTTTTCTCTGTTGTAGGAGAAAGCAAAGTTCTACAAATGTGATTTCAGAGGTACAGGTGCCCTACAATAACTGTACATGAACGCTCAAGGACTTTCAAGTGAAATACAGATTCAATTAGTTTATCATTGCAGCTTCAATGATCAATAATTAATTGATAACTAATTGATCTGACTTTGTGTTTCACGTGAGTGTGTTCATGAACATTGTCCTAAGCTTTAAGGAGCATTTTAGTTTCTCTCCACAAATTTATTGTTTAGGTTCAGCCTCTCAACAGCTGATGACAGTTTTTGCCCTAAAGCACGTTAACAACAGGTAGTGAGGGTTAGTCAGTGTGGCTTTCACCTCTCAGGCTACATACTGGCTGCCCTACATCAATACGAAGGTTTTTGGGGCTGCATACAGTATAAACAGAGTACCCGCAGCCACTAATCTTCTTTTGTGAGCTGAAGATACATCTGCTGTGTATTTCTGCCTACAGTCAATACTGTCCCAAAAAGATCTCTGCTTGACATGAACTAGGCTCTGATGTCCCGACCCCCCCCCCCCCCCCCCCCCGTCCGCTTGTTTGTCGGTTCGTTTGTGAGATTCTCTGTCTGATGTTGACAGATTACCAGGAAATGTTTTTCTTTAATATTGTGAGTTGTGCATGTTTTTCATATGCTCTCTGAGGACAATTAATGGAACTTGATGAAAAAATTCAGGTATGTTTTAGGTACTAGTATTCATGAGTGTGGGTAATTTAGTGCATATCTGGATTTATCGCATTTAAATGTGGATTTAACAGAAGGTTTGCAATCCACCGAGTGACATTATAGTCCATAAAGTATTAACCATTATAACGCCTTTTTTTTTTTTGCCACTTACCTCTGAAACTAAACCCATGTCCTCTCTAAAACGAGATAAGATATGTAAATTAAGTTCTGTCTGGAAACGAGTACATCAGGAAAATTGAGTAAAATCCCCGGGAGGTGAATGTTGTGCATTTTCTAACGTAAAAGGCTTTAAACACATTATTTCAAACGTAGAGTCCAAACTAGTATTTGTCCTTGCAGAGTCAAATCAAACATTCAGAGGAAAATGGTAATAGACTTTTGTGGTCATTAATTTCAAGCAGATTTGAACAAACACACACAAACAGAGTCTATTTGTCAGACTTGGTGTAAAGGCAAGGGCAGTTGTGCTGCCACTTTATCTCAGTAAACTTTGTTTTCCAACTGAAAAAAAAAACTCCTACAGATTGAACTATTGTTTATTCATCACGCACAAATCTAAAATGACTAGATGACTAATGGTGTTAATATTGCACTGCAGCAGATCCAAAACACGCATTGGACTGTGTGAAAGAGAAAGATTATTTCTGTCTGTGCCAGCTTCGGGCAGATATCAATCATCTGTCAAATACTGAGACTTAGTTAGCCTCTGATCAAAGCCCCCCCCCCCCCCCCCCCCCCCACCCCCCCACAACGCCTGTGGGTATTTGAACAATCATCCAACCAAGAGCCTTTACATGAAAAACAAGGAGTCGCACATTGTTGTGGGGGATTGCGTTTATTTGTAATGGAACACTTTAAGCATTTGATTCCAAACACTGTAAATCCATCAAGGTTTCTGCCAGCTAATGACACATTTAGCCTATTCTGTCATTTAAAAAACACTTATAAAAAAAAAAAAATGGCACAGTATTTTGGAGGCAAATTGTATTAAGCTACCACCAAAACCAGAAATAATTCGGTAAAGGTATCCTGTCCCATCACAACCACATCCACCAGGAGTGTGCGGTTCTGATTGGCCAAGTAAAAGAGAAACTATAACATGGAAAGTTACACATACAAAATAAAAGTCAAATCACTTTCAGCTCAGTGCTGCTCTAAAGGATTTGATATTAAAAATTATATCAATTAAACATTTGAAAAATGTAATCAAGTCAACATCACTGGATCTGCCAGAGACGTCCGGTGACCAGAGAGGAGAGAAAAGAAGTTCCAGTGAAATCAAGCGAAATCATGAGAAAAGACAAAGAAGAAGAGAAAGATAAGTGCCGACAGACAGATAATGAGGGAGATGGACAAAAGAGATCTATCCAAGCATCATTCTAAACAGCAGCCAGCAGTCAAGTAATTATATTTGAGCAGCCAACTGATTTCTCTCTGTGGCGTGCGTGTGCTTCCTCTCGAGTGTGTGAATGTGTGCGTTCACCAGCGTGGTCCTCATCTCATCTCTGTGAAGATATGAATATTAATGACCCTATTAGCAGACACAGATGCCAGACAGTGCTTTGGTTCGGGTAACATGGGGTTATATTGAAAGCAAGAGAAATAATGTGAAATACTGTCTGACTTCAACTATTCTTCTATCTGCGGGAGTCACCGTCGAGGTCACACCGCCGAGGTGGAGCCCATTATACATTCCTATCAACTTGTGATCATTTAAAAGTGAGCGTGTCAATCCAAGTGCGACAGCTTAATCAAAGATGAAGTCTGTAAAAAAAAAGAAGAGAAAGTGATTTCAGCTCCAATGCAGCCTCTTTATCGAGCAGGAGCTTTTTTGCACATGTCCCACTTTTCTTTCCCACTGAACTGCTGCTGAACTTTGGTGTCACCCCAGAGAGGAAGTGTTGTTGAGGAATCTTTGTTTTTTCTTTCTTTGCAGCGAGGTGCAGTCTGGCAGTGAGATGGTGCAGACAAGAAGTGCAGTGGATGTTAATAATTAGATCATTTGTTTCTGTTGTAGTTATAAAGTAGAGATCTAAGCTATTTGCTGAATAAAACCAAAAAAATGAATTATTACCACCATTTCTGTTTAGCTTTATTGTGAAAATCATACAATTTGTGCTCTGTATGTCTCTTTAAAAAGCAGAATACTTTTCCTCTAGGTTTCCTTGAAGCTTATTATTCTGCTGCAATGAAACAAATTTGCTAAAGTGCTAATGTAATAAGCTGCTACAGTCCATACTTTAACATGAGCACTTGATCAAATGGATACGTGCATTGGCAAAGTGTCGCCTGCAGTGACACACCCACACATAATTAGCACCCAACTCCGCAGTCACCTCTGAACAGTGTCACTCAGCTCATTGTTCCTCTGGCCTCACAGCCCACATCCACAGTTTCCATCCAATCTCGCTGCTTTCATCAGTTTCTTTTTCTTGTCGGAGCAGTGTTTAGAGGAAAAAGCTTCAAAGGGCCCCGTGTGCAGTACCTGCCCGGCACCAAACAGCAGACAAACAAAGTTAGCTGGCGAACACAGCAGTTAAAGAGCTAGATATTTCCCTGAGGAGCTGGTGGAGACTCCAGAGCTACAAAGACAGTGTATATTGACTCACACTCACCAGCTGGCCACAAACACACCGCGGAATGAAAGCAAATGTAGCTCAGTATCTACTGGAATCTGGAGATAAGAAACTGTTTGCTCACAAAGTCTCTACCGACCTCAAAGCTGATATTATCAGTCTTGTGTTCACGGCTTGTTTTGGCTGCTTCCAAAGGACCGAATGCAAGTTGATGCACGTGTTACAATTTCATCCATGTTACCCAAATGAGCTTTTACCCTTAAATCAAGTTTTAACTGTAAAAAATACTTTAAACAGAGAAAGTTTTAACACTTTTCACAGCTGCTTCAATCTCTGCGCTTGTTGGATATTGTTGTATCTCTAATTGATTTAGCTAGATGGCTAGCACACAATCTCTATATTCTTAATCGTGCACACACTCTGATTGGTCGATTGTTTCCCCAGGAAAAACAATTGACCAATACCAACAACCCTGACACCTAGAAAAAATTTTTAAATAATATTTTGTAGGAAATGTAAATTAATCAATGACTGGATAACAATAAGCAGCAATGCATTTATTTTAATGAATGAGGAAGTGGTATATCTAAACGTGTTTAAAGTCAGAATTTACTATCAAACTTTAATACAGTAAACTACTACTACTAACTTGAGTGTTTTGAGTGCCTCAACATAACCTTTCAAAATGTAACAATTTACTCAGTACAAGTAGAGATCGGAGAGTTTAGCAGAAAACACAAATACTTTGTGGCCAACTTACTGATACAGTATATTCTGCATCAATGAAAGCACATTACTGTCACGATCTTTACTGGAACATGTATTATCTGTTGCAGATTAGTTGGACAAACAAGTAGGAGAAGACTGATTTAAACCTGAATAAAACTCTGATATGTGGATGTTGATTCAGGAGTCTGGTGACTCACAGTCACACACACTGAATGCAGATGCCTCGACTTCAAGGTTTCTTTCAGGGACACACACGCACAGTGAATCCATCCACGTTAACATACAGAGCATGAATGCACAGTTACACAGACATATAGGTTGCCCGCAGAAAGACACACACAAAAACCCAGACACACATACATACACACAAACTATCCAAACCAAATAAGCAGCTATGCGGTAGCCTTGCTATGTGTTATCAAAATCGTGACTTCCTGTGTGTACGGCAGACACAGTGTGGTGTGATTTATTCATGTGCTCTGCAGTCGCCGGTAAATGGGAAAACTTAGTGTGTCCGCTCTTGTTTTAGTAATATTCCCTGTTTGTTGACACGTTCTGAAATCCCTTCCAACTTCTGCAGTCTGAGGGCAAATGCTGCACCTTCCCTGCCCCCCCGCAGAGCAGACAACGCCCCCTGTGGTGGGATCAAGGTGCGCCTCATTTCTGTTCCATGTGATAACCTCTCGACTTCCCCTTAGAATCTACAATCCGCTCCACGGTGTGGAAGCTTTGTACTGTACAGCATCCACAGAGACATGAGGCTTCAAACACCCTGAACACCCAGATGGCTTCGACCCCCCTCGGAGCAGACTGGTGGTTAACCTTCATTGACACTGCATGTGGCGTGTCTCCACTTGGCCTGAACTCTCCTGAATGTGGGCTAATCAGAATCGGAATAGCTACACTGCTCCGGCTGCAGCAGCTCGTACAGCGCCTGGGCCAGGACGCGTGGTGGGAACGCTGTCCGTGGCCTGCTGAGCCAAAACACACGACCTTGTGCCGACCTTTGCTTCCAATCTCGCAGCTCTCCAGCCCGGCGCTCGCACTCGGTCACATACTGCGGTGACCTCTGCCTCTTTCAGCCTGGACTCCAAGCTGGCTGGGTACACGGACTTGGCAGTAACAGGCTGTTAGTTCAGGCACAGCTGTGGTCGCGATAACTTTGAAAATACAGATTTGTATTTACAATGGAGTGGTTTTCCTGTAGATGATATGCAGGACAATGAATAGCTGTGGAATACACAGATATTTAAATAACTAGGGCCTACAGGCAACCATTAGCACTGAGAGAAAAGGCATTTCAGACACTGGGGATTGATTGTGTCTTAAGTGTAAAAAGTCTTTTGAAGGGCAGTGGCCTCTTCCCTTTTTCATGGAGTAATAAAAAAGGAAACAGACACAGCATCCTGCACTTCCTCACCCTAACCCTACTTTTAGAACCATGCCATTATTTTACACCACACTCCTCATAAATCAAATGGTACGAGTGGTTTGTCTATTTAAAGACACACACACACACACACATACTCACACCAACACACATTGTACAAGCTTTTCTAACAGACTGATGACCTGATTAGTGTAGAATTTAATAAGATATATATACTATATATCCTTTAATCTCTGTGGTTATAGAAAGGGAAGCAGCTTTGTGAGGAAGCATTTCTCATTGGTCCATATCCTCTGTACATTCTGTGTTTACATGCACTAAAAAATAGAAAATATAAAAATTCTAAATACTTTTCCCATTAATTCAGCAGCAGATTATTTTGCATATGAAATACTGTCAGTGTTTCTTCCCCTTATTTTTTTGGGGATGCCACTGTTTTGACAGTGGGATACAAAAGTGTTGACATAGAATGGGAAGAGAAATCATTAGCAAATTTTTCCAAACCTCATATTTTTTTATAGCCTCTTGCTCTGTTACTTTCTATGTTTTACCTCATTAGTTAGTATAAATAAAAATGGTAACCAACTTGAAGCACTCTGTACTTTCTGACACTGCTTTGTTAGAGGTGTGAAGGAACCCAAACTACGAACGCATTCTAAGTAACGAACTCTAACCCTTACCCCAACCTAACCCAAGTCTTAACCCTCCAATGTCCCTTTGTGCAGACTGGCCTGAAGGTCCTCACCTAGTCAGCTGATTATCACTGCTTCTCTCAGCTTTTCCAACCTTTGTTTAACAGCAATGACAAACTCTTTGAAAGTTCAGTCAGTTTTCAAAATGGGACTTTGTGGATTTTGAGGTCTAATCGATTGTGAAGAGTGATATTGACCTATAGCATGAATATAAAATTATACCTTTAAGTGTTATTCTATCAAAACCATTACTTTAGTGACTGGTGGAAGTTGTAATTTAGCCCCTTGTTTAAAATTATTAACCCACAAATAAATCCATAAACAGATTTTTTTAAATGTCTGACCTTGAATGAAGGAATATATCAAGATGAGGTCATAGTGGGCTTAGATGTACACTGATTAAATTTACATCTGTGCTCAAAAGGAATATTTTATGATTTCTGATTGTCTTAACACTTAAAAGAGAGACTGAAACAATCCTTTCACTAAATAGTTTAAATGGGTTTGCTTGTGTGCACCTCAAAAACCCAGCAGCTGATGAGTCTAACAATCTCATATCTGTTCGATTTGTTCCTCTCGAGCAGCGTGCACCTCCTCCCTGATCGCAGGAGACAGAACTCTGGTTGAGGAGGTTGTAGAGTTTCTGCAAAAACGGCCTCTGACATTGACTATTGCAGAAAAATGCTGAGCCCTACAGTGTTAATTTTGGCAGCTATTTTTGATTTAGTCTTAGTCTTAGTCTTTTGACGAAAATGCATATTAGTTTTAGTCACCTTTTAGTCATTTTAATCCTTCTTAGTTTTAGTCTAGTTTTAGTCGACGAAAACAAATTCCATTTTAGTCTAGTTTTAGTCGACGAAAACTAATTCCATTTTAGTCTAGTTTTAGTCACATTTTATAGCCACATTAAACTCCTTTTCTATAAAAACATATAGCTGCAGCCTAATAGCTTAAAAATATATATTTAATTTTAAATGTGAAAACAAAAAGGGAGAGCAGGTCAGACTGGAGCCGGACACAGAAACTGCAGCTCGGTAGAAACCAACTGCAGCTTCTGCTCTGATGAAGAAGCTGCGGCGCTGATCTCTGAGCAGCTGAGACCATAGAAACTCTGGTTTTCACTGTTTCCATAGTTAAGAAGCAGTCGGTCACTGAGAGGCTGCTCCACGAGAACGCGCTCTGCTTTCACTGTGTCTCTCTGAGCGAGTGCGCGAGGCGGGGGGCGGAGCTACGGACCGGAGCGCTATCTGGGGCACACACACACACATACACAGACACACACACTCGCCCGCTCCTGATACTTCATGACGGCCTGATACGATGATGTTTTAAAAATTATTGTGACTTAGTCAACCACCAACATTTTCGTCTCGTCTCGTCTCGTCAACGAAAATTAAAATAGATTTCGTCATAGTTTTTATTTTCAAAGATTCGTTTTCGTTACGTCTTCGTCTCGTCTTCGTCATGGAAAAAAGGTCGTTAACGAATATATTTCGTCATAGTCTTCGTCAACGAAATTAACACTGGAGCCCTAATAGCATCACGAACTGAGTTTGAGTTCATTGATTTCAAGACCTGAGGATTACGAGTTTAGAAGAAATCAGAGGAGCAGTAGAAAGGCAGACAGAAGCTTGTCTTTACTTTGAGAGAAGTGACGATGACTGAACTTTGTCTGAAGGGGTTGATTGTAGAACATAGTTACATGATATGAGGTCGTGTATGGATATATCAGTAAATGAGTTTCAAAAACAAGTGAAATATTGAACAAGTGAGTCTAAGTGAACATTTGGGCAAATTCTAACAAGCTTTTGTCGAGGAAGTCTTACGATAACGCATTCTGAGAGGCAAATAAGTATTTGTGAGGTCACAGTGATTGGATGGACAGATGGGCAGAGGCATAAAAATGGAAATGTCAACACCACGTTGCAATAAATCCGCATATTTAGTGAAAGTAAATAATCCTCACGTTGTATCCTCACAGTTCTTCAACAGAGGAGCAGAGAGTATAACCTTTGCCACAGTTCAAACATCATGAGTGCAAAGTTAATCCTGCCCTCACATACTTTTGTCTTCTGGGCTCTCTCACCTGTCAGTCATCTAGTTACATATCTCAAGATGCTCTCCAATCCTAATCCTGACCTGATAGGGATTTACAGTGGAGACAATGATTAAGTAGACCGACCTTCAACTGAGAGACCTGGGTTCAAGCCACCGTGACAGCAGGCGTACGTCCTGTGAAGTATCGGCCTCAGTCTAGAAAGTGAATCCTCTGCTGCTGCAGGCTGTTTTGTAGCCAACGCTGCACTTTGACCTCGCTCTGAAGGGAAAACCAAGAGATTGACCTGAGGTCTGAGGATCAGTCGGCTTCAAGAGTCAAAATATGCCTGATGATTTCATAATTTTGGAATCTGTGACTAGACGGTTTACCTCCCACACAGCTCGGCAGGTGAGAGTGAATAAGAAAAACTATGAAATTACATTTTAGGTGCCCATGTTCAGGTTTCTGATACACAACTTTTCAGAGGCAAACGGTTCAATACAGACACTCCCTTATACTCTGGGTACACAATATAAGATAGCCTCAGGTGTGAAGGCAATGACTGGGAGAAAGGTTACTGTTTTTGTGGAGTTCTGATGAGGAAACGAGCCTCGATGCTCAGACCAGCTCCCCTGGATAAAAGAACTGACCGAATCAGAAGAGCTGCAGTTGGAGGGAAATCTCTGTTAACAACAGGACTCATAATAATAATGATTTCTCACATTCGAGTATAAATTTACTGGTTTGACAGTTTGTGGATCACGATCAGACGAGCTAAGTTCAGGACTAATGGTGTGTTTGCATTAATTACTCTGTCTGAGAGCAACTATCTATGAGAAATCTCCTTCTTGTGCAGCTTTCCCCGCCCCCCCCCCCCGCATCACTGATTTCTTTGTTGATGTTGCACATTAAAGCCAGTGCCCTGGGAAAGTGAGGTATTAGCAGCTCTGCTTTCATCATATATTAGCTGCTAATTAATGACAACACATAAGCTTATTATGTCTTTGGAGGTCTACAAGACAGATACACCAGGGGCTGCTTGATGATGCAAGGATAGAGCCGTTAATACATACACACACACAAACACACACACATTTTTAACATTACATCACACAGCAAGGTGCACACAAATGAACAAACACATTTAAAAGCTCTGACATGATTGATCATCTTTATGCATTAGACATATTTCTCACTCAGACATCTGCATTCACATTTATTCATTACATCACACTATGAGGTGCCCACAAGCAAACACATTAAAACTAATAATTGAAAACAGCTGTTTTAGTTGAACTCTCTCTCTCTCTCTCTCTCTCTCTCTCTCTCTCTCTCTCTCTCTCTCTCTCTCTCTCTCTCTCTCTCTCTCATAACTTTCCTGTAATTTGTCATCTTCTCCAATACATTTTAGAAAATTGATTAATGGTCAAAAGTTATTTTTACAACCACAAAGCAAAGCAGGCTAATCGTGGCTCCTGGTGGCCATTTGGGTTTCTTAGGTTTAACTGCTTTGTGATGCCATCTCCTCACAGAAAAATAGTGCAATGATCTTAAAAGTGAATATATATATATATATATATATATCATGTATACCTGAAGTGTTGGTTGATGGTTGTTGGGTAATGTTACTTACACTTTAAACCTGCTGGCTTTCTGTGGTGAATAAAGGTCTCAGGTTCCTCAGTGCATGAGTTTCAGCACTGACCCTGCAATGTTTAGAAATACAAGGGAAATATTTATATTATTTACATTCATACAGAATATAAATAAAAAAAATGAATGGATCAGACACTTAACTAAGACATTTTTATTTATTCTTTGAAAATAAAACATAATCCACGAAAGATCCAGTTAAAATGCTAATAAATTTAAACAAAATTGTTGTAAAAAAAACAACACAACTACTATAAAAACACAGAAACAAAAAACCAAATGTGGAAATGCAAACATAGCTCTAATAGAACTGCAGCTTATGCAGTAACAGCCTGTTTTGTTTAACTCTACAACTACTTCAATAATGAGGAACAACGGAACCAGAACATTTGTGCCTGCTAGGCTTAAGGAGGTGATTACTGCGGTGTACTAATACGCCTCTACAGGGAACTACATTTTCATACTTGTGGGGTGTTGTTAGACTTAAACATGGTTTCTAGGATGTAGGAATGTGAGGAATGAGAATGCTGATATTTTTCTCTTTAGTGGACTGTGCACAGTCCACATGTGGCTGTGGGTTGGTCATATCTGTCCTATAATGGTCTGTAAACATGAGCACACAACCCATCAGCTGGAGTTTTGAAACCAATGACAGCTGAGGTGATTCAGAAGAAATAAATGTGTGGTTAATGTGTGAGTCCTTTCCTGAAAGTAAAAGTTGATTGGGGAAATATGCAGAAGCATGTGTACACAAAAAACAGACAAAATCATGAACATGTTTTCAAACTTCCAAGAAGAAAAGTGCATTTATATAAAAAATGGTTTTATAGGTTTAGGTTTTACATATTAATCTGTTGAGGAACATCAGCATTTACCTTCATGTGAAACACGACATTTAGTCGTCCTAAAGCAGTAGTCCTGCGTCATTCTGCAGGATGATAGAAATGACTGACTTTGCTTGTCTTTTGTAATTCTAGCTAACTCCAGCTACCTTATTTGACTGTGATGGAGTCCAACAGGAAAGCAGCAGAAGCACAGTTTTGTGAGAGATGCTGTAATTACCTTTGGGCTTCACTTTCATTTGATTAAGGAGGAAAAAAAATAATCCTGGAGAGCTGAGCCTGAAACACACACCAGCTAAGATGAAAAGTTTGCACATAAACCCTCACACACTCCAAGCACAAGCGCGTGCACCCCCCCACACACACACACTGTCTCACAGGAAGCATGCACGTCCACAAACACCACCCCCTCACACACATGTGTATATATATGCACCAACACAAAAGCCCAGAGGCCCAGGGTTTAATTGAACTTTCCCACCAATCTACTGACAGTTTTTTCCTTCATACACTTCTCTTTTTTCTCCTCTCCTTCTTAATCAGTAGAGAGTTGGAGGTGGCAAAAAGTGAGACAGAGAATCCAAAAACAGAGGCAGAGAACGGAAAAGGAGATAGAGGAAGAGGAGGCAAGAGACAAAGAGGGAATCCGTGGTGAAGATCCTGAGAGAAAAAGAGAGAGGTGGATGGAGGTGTTAGATGGGTAATCTAATCCTGTGGAGAAAAACAGAGCGAGGGGGAAATGAGCTTTTACAAAAGCAACTTTATCAAGGGATAAATTGAAAAAGTGGAAAAGGCATACTTCATAGTTATCGAGTAAACACCCAGAGCAGTGGAGAGGAATGTAAATGTAGAAACTCATTATGAGACACTGATGTGGTTGTCATCGGCAAAGGTATTAAATTATCATCTTACCCCTAAAAATATCCTCCACTGTAAAGTGCATGTGAGTATTTGCAATTTGTGGGTAACTGTCATTGTTGCTTAGTAACACAACAAATTTAGTTTTTATTCAAAGTTGGAAAATGTAATTTTCAGGAACTAACTTTAAGCTGTGGGAGAACAAAGTATTCATATTTATTTGCAGTTCCAGGTTTAGTTGTTTGGCAGAAGTAAACAAAAAAGAAGCTGAAAATAAACACAACACAAGCAAAGTGACAAATGTGCTGCAAATACTCACAAAACAACAAAACGCAGAAATGCACTGTGGGTACTTTCAATCGCAAAGAAAGTGGCAGGGGACATAAGAGTGATGAACCCTGCTGTGCTCCACTTATTGGGCTCATTTTCCAGAAGCCCAAAGTTTGGTCCTGCTCTGAGTATTTCCAGCACATTTTATGATTTGTTTTGTTTTGTCTTTTTTGCAATAATTTTGTCCATTTAGTTGTTGTTTTTTGCATATTTTTATGACTGGTTATCTTTAATGTATTTGCAGCACATTTTATATTTGGTTGTGTTTTGAGTATTAACAGCGTGATTCTCCATTTGGTTGTGTTGTGAATATTTGCAGCACATTTGTTGTCAAACCGAGGAAAATATTGTTTAATATATTTGCATGTATTTACTAAATTTGCAGTATGTTGAGCTCTCTGGGCCAAAGTGGAGAACCGCCTGCTGCTCTGTCACTTTCTCTGCGCGTTAGAATCTCAAACACACGGACAACAAACGGCATCAAAGCGAGTGTAAGCACCTTTAGAATTCCTTCAGTGACGGATGGTGGAGTGACAGAAAGGTCATGTGGAGAAATCTCATTATTTTGATTTGTGCGTATTGTTTATCACTGAGTATTGTAATGTAAACCGCTTTGGAATTCTTTTTTTTTCCGTGACAGCGATAAATACTGAAGCATCTTTGAATGTGAGCGAGCAGCAGAGAACGAGATGAGGTGGTGCACGTATCTCGCTGACAGCTGAAGCTCTCCGTCTTCGTTCTCTCTCTTTCTCCTCTGTAATTGCAAATGCATTATCCCAGCTTGGTAGCTGGCTTATTCACAGCTGCGTCCCGATAGCAGGAGGCAGTTTCAGACACTTATTCTTTATTCCCCAAATTGAGAAACATACTTATCAATGCAAATGAAACGAGTGCCGAGGAGGGGAGGAGGAGGAGGAGGAGAGGGAGCGGTTAGAGGAATATTAAAATAAAAAATGGCTGGAAAGAGGAAATCCAGAACGAAACCAAACAGGGCGGCTGGGAGAGAGACGGGGAATCACAAAACAGGGAAAGTGGTTGTTTTGTCACTTCATTAAGTTCATTCTTGTTGTGAGCCACACTACCGGACACAGTATGACAGAGCGAGTGTGAGGGTAATCCACTTAGCTGGGAGACAGTCCTGCCTCGACTCTCTTCTGCCCACAGACTGGCTATTTTGTGCGGCCCTTCTGATTGGCTGAGTGCTGACTGGGCTAAAAGCTTTTGAAGTAGAGGTGAAGAGCAATTAGAGTCACTGTCACACACACAGACACACAAACACAGCCTGTAGCCTCCTCTCATACACTCCCTGCTGCAAGAAAACGTTCCTTCCTCTCCCTTTCACAATCCTAATTGTGCAGCAGCTATACGACACACACAGCAACACACTAATGTCACAGTCGGTTCTTTTATACCTATAATAGTGAATTATTGGTACCAGCGGGGGATGTTGGTGTTGTCATTTTCTTTGTGGTATTGTATGAATTCCAACAGTGGCACAGATTGTAAAGCAGCCGAGTTACTCACACTGTTGGTTCCTGATTTGTGACAATTTTTATTTCACAGAATAAACATTAAAGAAAAAGATTTTGGTTGTTGGATGTGGTGTCAGTACATAGTTTACTCATTGACTATTATTAATAATTAAATTATTATTATTAGTAGTAGTAGAATAAGTATTATGATATGAGACAAGTTTTAATTAACACATTTTGTGTTTGTTTTTCTTTAAACACATATATTGATTTATTACTCCTAAACATCAGTACCAAAATTCGGAATCTTCAGGCTCCGAATTAACAACACCATGCACATTTAGATCAAACAGACCTTTTGAGTGTTAAAAGTGAGCAATAGAAATGTATGTTAAATATCATAAATAAAATATTTTATGTAGGACATTATTTTTCAACTGTGCTCTCAGTCTATGATAAACTATGAAAATGTCCGTGCTGATTCAAAGTGTTACCTTATCCATAAACACATTAATGCAGGTGCAGCAACACACCTGCAGTGTGTGTGTTCACTCTCACAACGCACACGGTCACTCAGCAGTCAATCAGAGGTACGGAGGACTTCAACATTTCAGATAGTTGAAAATATCGCAACTGCAATTCTCACTCGATCCAGAATGAGAGACCATGTCATGCTTAGCCGAGTTGTAACATCGATGTTCTTTGTATTTCAGGTTTTAATTTAGGATGTTATTGATTGGTGCCAGAACATGTGTCTGACCTCTGAACCGCTCATGAGCCGAGGCAACATGTACGTTCCTAAGGTTTGATGAACTTGATTTAAAGCTGAGGGAGCGGTCGAGCCTTGGCTGTTATGACCTGAGGGAATATATTATTTAATCACAGGTCTTGACCCTTTTTTGGTGATGTATATAAATTCTGTCTGAAACACTTAAAATCTAAAATGAATGGTATTTCCCTCATCAAAATGACTCTGAGATCAACCTTGCATTTTATTCAGCAACACACTCCTGCCACCCATTACACTAACATGCACCATAAATACTGAGGTGTTAAGGGTGACACTCCAATACCTCAGCCAATTCAATATGTTTAGGTTGACACCACAGTCAATCCAAGGCTAATAAACATTGATTCTATAAATATTGATCTATGTGATGCAAGGAGCTTGATTGGAATTTAAAAAGGTGGGTCAGGGGTGGGTTGTGTGTGTGCGTGTGTGTGTGTGTGTGTGTGTGTGTGTGTGTGTGTGTGTGTGTGTGTCTGTAGCCTGTTTGAAACTATTTCATAATCCCTTAAAAAGTGAAAGTAAAGTCCTATGGGATTTTAGGGCTTTTAATAATGCATGAATATGAGAGTGTGTATATTGAACAGTCATTGCTGACACCATGAGTATTTTGTCTGGGTGTTTACTTGCAGTCTCAATGAAACACTCATGGTGGGGGGGGGGGTAGAACATATTCACTGACTGTCTGTGCTTGTTCTGTAACATGGGTTTGCAGTGTGTGTTATCTCATCACAGCTTGTTAGATGATTCTTTTCTGTTGTTTGATGTAGAAAGGTCATAGTCTCGGCTCACCATCCGCCAGCTGCACAATGCTGCAGCACCGTATGCATATCAAGTCAGTGTGTTTGTATCAGGTATTCATTGGCGTAAAAGTGATGTAACTGTAACCACATTAATTTAATCATGACTTGAGTAGAAGTACTGATTATACAACAGAACTCTTTCGGTCAACTAAGGGCGATTTCATCAATGAAAAGTCTCTGTAAGAGTATTTACATTTGATCAGGTTCGTTTTGGTTTGACATTGTAATTACAGCATTGCACTGAATGGATGACAGACGTACGTCCTGTTTCATCACCTACGTGGGCTTTGTCTACCTATACTTGACACTGATTGGTTTGTAGACAGGCGGGCGTCTGAAATCGGCATGTTGTCAATTTGGCAGGTTATGGTCTTTCTGTTTGAATGAATGAACCGGTTAATTTCATGATTCTCTTGCCACTATATAATTATGGTATCACTACCAGCACCAAAGAAATGTCCTCATCATCATGAGGTGAAATCTTCGGGCTGAAGACTTCAAGCAACCCTTCCAGAAACTACAGCTTCTTTTTATTCCTCTGTTGTTTAATGTCGCTCATTTTCCTGCAAAAGGTCCAAAAGTCGAGAATATTCCAAATGTGTTTTCACATTGCAAATTCTCCCAACAATGCTTCAGTTTGATCTGGAGCGAGATCGCCTCCCACTGTGGTCGCCTCACACCTGTGATTTTGGTTAGCACTGATGTCTGGAACAAACAAGGTAGAAGTGACAGCACCCTATCATTGTTTCACAATACCAGTGACACAAAAGGAGATCTCATGATTCAAACAAATAGAAAACAAAAGAGAGACGTCTTGTGAATACATAAACTGAAAAAAAAACACACAACTGTTGTCTCTTCCTCTTCCTGTGAGAGCCTCACAGAATGTATTAGAACCACTTTTGTTGGCTGTGAGTGACAAATGCATCAGGTTTTTAAGTTTTCAAGTTGCAAATCACTTTCCCTCATGATGGATGTGATCTGGCACGGTAACCAGCCTCCTTCAGGGCCTGTAGACAAAAAACTGACAGCCAAGCAATTTCCTGAACATTACCATGCATTGTTTTGGAGCGAAATACCAAAATTGACTTGTGGCTCATGATAAATGAGTTTGAGGCTCCTCGGCTACAAAAAAACAAAAAGTGAGTTTGTATAAGGGATGGCTGCTGGAGAGAAATATACCCCCACTTGTTTAATCAGATAAATCATAGTTAAGAGTAATTTTTTCTGACACCGGATGAATACGAAAGAAATCGATTGGACGAGTGATGATAAATAATTGAGAATAATATCAGATCAACATAGTTTCATTGAAGTTCTCAAACTGAATCACCAAGACATTATCAATCAATTTTAAAATTCATTTTTTTTTATTTATTTATTTAAATCTTTGGTACAAGCACAACCAGTCCCCTGCTGGGATTTAAAAGTGACAAAGATATGAAAAGCGACAAAGGATTACTGAACTGACCTTAAAAAAACACAACATCACTTTGTGTTGAAAGAACAAAACTCAGTGAGGAGGAAAAAGTACACCCAAAAAACAAAATCAATTTGTCCTGTTACATCAATGTGCAGGAATTACACACCAGCTGTCACTCAGTGCTGTACAAACAGCCACACCACCCAGTCACAATACACTCTCACACCTATTTTCTTTTCCACCCACTCTGTCTCCCCTCACACACACACACACGTACACACACACACACACGTACACACACGCACACGTACACACACACCTTTATTCCCTCTACAGTAGGGGACATTTATTCTGATTATGTTGGGACCTGGAGATCGAAGATTGTAGTAATCAGAAAACTGGCCGGGCATCTA
The DNA here is from genome assembly GCF_947347685.1 of Pleuronectes platessa. Classification (NCBI taxonomy): domain Eukaryota; kingdom Metazoa; phylum Chordata; class Actinopteri; order Pleuronectiformes; family Pleuronectidae; genus Pleuronectes; species Pleuronectes platessa. Next base: position 25,397,036 of record NC_070629.1, read on the forward strand.
TCACTGCAGCAACCAACCCAACAGCCTGCTCCACCGGCAGCGAATGGGAACAATTACACAGAGAAATGATTCCCACCGTGTGCGTGCGTCCACATTTTGTACTTCTATCTTTGTGAGGACGGATTTTAGACACACAACATTTTCTCAAGCTGTATTCTAGTGGATTTCACATTTATACACAAGACTGACAGGGGGCTACAGATTGGAATTAGTGATATAGGCTCGAGTTGATGTATAGAAACCGATGCACTTTTATCTAACATGGTTGAGGATAATGACAGTGACCAAAAAACTACATTTCTGTTTTTTTTTTTTAACTGGGAGGTCCCTATAGGTTCAACAACTTTGTGGGGACCAGCATGCTCGATCACACAAGTTTGAATGTCAGTTTGAGGGTTAGGACTTGATTTTAGGGTGAGGGGAAAGGTTTGGCTTGGTTCAGGGTTCGGCATTCTATGGAGAGGGTTAAGGTTTGAGTAAGGGGCTAGGGAATGCATTCTGTCAATGAAGGGTCCCCATTACTACAGTAAGAAAAGGATACGGGTGTGTGTGTATGTGTGTTTGTGTGTGTGTGTGTGTGTGTGTGTGTGTGTGTGTAGGTCTGGGGAGACTGAGGCTATTTGTTTTAGCTGATGATAAAAGTTTCTGTGGATTTGGAGAGACAGAGAACAGGGATTTATGAGAAAGTGTGTGAAGTGGGTTTGGTAGCGACACTGTTGAGACCCTAAAGACCGACCTGCATGGATGTGACAGGCACGCACACACAAACACACGCCCGCAGGGACGTGTGCAAGTCCTCACCAGGTTAAAAAACATAGCTGGGAGCTGCACCAGAGCATTGCTGCAGCGTTTTAGCTTGGCATACTTAATACTCTCAGGCTCACAATGGACGGCTTAAATAAAAAAAAGGATCAAAATGGATTCAACAGAACCAAAGATGTGGTATTCTTAGTTTTTTTGTGAAATCATGATGCCTGAATTTCACCTCCACCACTGACTGGGGTGGGTTTGTAGCAGCTAATGTAGCCTCGAGCTGTTAGCCTCAAAACCATGACACGTTGGCTGCAGAGGTCTCATAAGCTCACTTCATTCCCTTGGTGTCTCTGGGATGCTGACTCAAGTGACACATTTTTAGATTTCATGCTGCTCCCTGTGGAGCCTCAGAGGATTCGGTGCAGATCCTCTTAAAAACCCATCCATTATCTTTGCTGCTAATCCTTTTAAGGGTTATGGGGGGACTGGAGCCAATCCAGCTGACACTGGGAGAGGCGGGGTACACCCTGGACACAGCACAGCATTTTGCAGGGCCAACAGAGGGCAAACAGAGGCTCACTTTCACACTCACACCAATGGGCAAGGCCCCAGACTAGCAGGGATTCAAACCTCCTCCCGCTCCCCAGACTGTTCAGAGCTGCTGTGGGTCACTTCCAATGGATTTTGGTTTTCAACCATAATGAAGGATACATGTGCTACCAACCTAAAGCTAAATGTCAGGGTTGAGACAAAGCAATTAGCAATTAGGTGTTGAAGATAATGGAGCATAGAGTAGCTAGTGTGCCAGACCAAAACAAGAGTGACTCCCTGAACTTCATTTTACTTGAATATGAAACACTGAGAGTCAATGGAAATTAATGTGTTTATAGTTTGTACCACTGGCAGTAAAGGACCAAAACTTTAGTAGCTCTGCTTTAAAAACTCCTCGCAATACAAAAATCATATTGGGAGATGGAAATCTGTGTCTTTATTTGGTGTATTTTCAATATAAAACTGCAGAATGGATAATCCTCTCATGCAGCTAACAGTGTGATATTCAACAGACACCAAACTGAATACATTTGAACTTGAGTTTCATCTGGTGCTTTATCTCATTTTAGGTAATTTCATTTATTATTTAAAGAAGCCAATGGTCTACAAATTACATATTCATCAAATCATAAGAGAACTATGTCAACATTATTCAAAAAATGTCTTTCTAGCTTTTGCCAACTGGTTTTTAAGTTTAATATTTGAAGTCTCCCATTAATGACCAATGATCTCATTTATAATAACACAATGTATTTGATGTTGAATTACGGCTCTTGAGTGCCGACTCTTATTCACAGCAATATTCAACAAGGAAGAGACATTTAGACAATGACTTTTTATTGTATTTCATCAAGGTCCTCTCGGGTCTTTTTCTTTGAAAGACACTAAAGCTGCTAAATCTATTCTAAAGAAGAATTGAGGCCCTTTGGAATTCAGTTCCATCTGAAATATGTATTAAAAAGGAAAGTCATATATTTTTTCACTCAAAGTATCTTTTATTATTACCACACAATACACTTCTAAAGAAACACTCTCCCTCTTACAGCAGCAGCAGTTCAGCAGGAACACAGAAGATGAGGATATCACAGTGACACCTCTGTACAGGTTTTTGCATGACACAGTCATCAGACACAATGAGAGACTGAGATGGAACGAGCTCACATATGGTGGGGCTATGGGATCCATCTTGTCTCAGGGAAGGTGCCTTTGTAACCTGCACAATGACAGCTGCATGCAGCTTGTAGTAAACACACACAAACACACACCAGAACACACAGTCTGAACCAGGTAGATGCTACCAGCAGAAACCAGTGACAAAGCAGCATGTTTTGAGGAGTAATGGAGTCAGAAGGGGGTCAGTGTGTGTGTGTGTGTGTGTGTGTGTGTGTGTGTGTGTGTGTGTTTGTGAGAGAATGAATTTGGCTTAAGCGTGAGCATGTGCATCTGTGTGAAAGTGGATATATTGTGTTACGTGTGTTTGTGGTTGTGTATGTGTAGTGTTTTCCTCCATCTGTTCTTCTTTCCTGCTTCAGATCCCAGTTATGTTTTCCTACTGTGATCCTGCTGTTGTTAGCTGTGCATCTGAGGAGCATGGCTCTCTCTCTGTGTGTGTGTGCGTGCGTGTGTGTGTGTTTGTGTGTGTGTGTGTAGGACTGGGAGAGACACAGAGTACTAAAAATGGTCCATTAGGACAAGAGTATATTATAGCAATGGGACCGTTCCCATCCTCATGCACACACAAAAACCCAACTTATTCTTTGTTGACTCCCCAGGTATGAAAAGTCTCAGTGCTGCCCCCCACAATACAGAACACACAAACTCTTACACTATGACACAAACAAACACACATGCATCGAGCATCTGGAACCATTCTGCAATATCAATAATTTTCTGTTGAGCGTGGGTGTATGTGTGTGTGTGTGTGTATGTGTGTGTCAGCAAAACTTAAATCAAAACTGGAGGCCACCATCACAGCTGGATACATCCTCAGTGCTCTTCCCCTCTTCCAGGTAATGGACAGTTGCAGGGAAACAGTCGGTTTGCCAGCGTAATCATCGAAGCAAAAATAACACTTCCTCTGTTAGTCAAGATGAAAATGGCATTTTGAAGACAGAAAGCTAACAATAAAAACAGAGCGTGGCGGGAATGAAGGTCACGGGGAGGTTAACACGTCAAGGTTAGTGTGTATACAAATATATATATATATATAGAGCTGGAATCAAGGCCAGACTATTCCCCACTTCCTACAACAAGAGCACAACTAAATCTACATAATAGCCATGTAAGAGTATGGATGTCTTTATACTATTTTAAAAGATAATGGCTGACACAGTTGGATCACACATTATCCAACATCACAATTCCTGGATATGAAAAGAATCACATTATACCAACTTTACCGTCTGTCGCACGATGTGAGTGATTATAAAAAACATACAGAGCCATTTTGTTGAGGGAGGGACAACAAAAGCATAGACTGGCGCTCTCCTGCTCTCATGGTGTGCAGACATAGCAGGAAACCGTCTTCAGAGGAACATGGCTCTGATAATAATAAAACTGTTGTGTAGAGTGTTTCCATCCATCTGGTTTGGTATGCAAATTCAATTTGTGCATTAAAAACCATTGAAATGGAAAGAACTGATCCGCTTAAATTAAATCAAGCTGCACCAAATAACACAACTCATAGAAATCAGTTCCTTGAATGTGTCTGATATTTTTCATGAATTATTCCCGAGGAAACTGGTAAAAAAAATTTAAACATTAAAAAAACATCTTGCTTGCAATGTTAAAGAAAAAATTTCCGGAAACTGACCCCTGATCTGGATCCAAAACCAAAATCGAATGGGTTATTTCCTCACCGATACCACATCCTTCCACCAAGATTCATGGTAGTCAGTCCAGTAGTTTATGTGAAATGCTGCTAACTAACAGAAGAACCAACAAATGCTGGGAAACGATAAAAACACAAGATACAGCCTTGGTGGAAGTAAGACCATTAAGAAGCTGCTAAACTGATGAAAACAAAAAATGGCAGCAGATAGCATCTTAGTAGATCAATGAAGAGCCAGGAATGTTGCATCTGGTTTGTTGTTGTGCAACATGTCTGTGTGCCCCTCGTAATGTTGATGACCACATAGAACGAAGGTTCCTGTAGAACAGCTTTCTCTCGCTCTTCCCACCATCTCTCTGGCTTGTTTTCTTTCCGCTGCCAATCTTTTAGTACTGTTCATAAAATTGGCTCAGATTGCTCCATGTATTTTTACCGACTTGAGAGAGCCGGCGTATTGGCATTTGTGTATATTAGCTACCAGGCTACAGTATAAATCTGTATTGATGATATGGCAGCCCCTATGGGACAAGGCGGATGAGAGCCAATACCGGAGCCTATTGACTGGTGTGGAATTGCTTTTGTAATATTGTTTGGGAAGACAGACGACTACGAGGGAAAGAAAAGACGAGAATTTTTTTTTTTTACAGCCGGGGTGTGATTTTTCTGTTTATTTTATTGTAGCTTTCTGGGAAAAAAGTGCTCAGAGGGCTGAAGAGATGAAAAACAATGGGAAGAGAGGAGCACAGAATTAGGGGAAACAGAGGGAAAAGGGGATGTATGAAAAATGGAAATGCAAGAAAGTAGAAGAGAGTGAGGAGACAGACTGAGTGAAGGAAAAGACAACAGGAGATTTACATTGACTCGGAAAAACGTGGAGAGTGACATTAATGATCTGCGGCTAAAAACGAAAGTAATAGCTGGAATTACTCTGACGATGTGTTTTGCATGATTGCGTGAGGGAGAATTTAGTCTGGAGTAGAAAAACCAAACTGTTTACGTGAGTTGTGTTTACCATTCGTCTGTCATGTTAGTGAGCAGTCGCAACACCCAGTAGGATTACTGTTGTTATTTACTCCTCACAGGGAGATGGGAAATATGGTAATATCAGCATTTTCCATGTTCCATCCCATCCAGTGCGTGTCACAGTGACAAGCGGGGCATGTAGATGCACTTTACACTGTATCGTTCAAGTCTTATACTTTAACTCCATGCTGGCCGAACAAGTTCCCATTTGTTTGGTGTGAGGGAGGCACTGGATTGGTATCAATTCGATTTTTTTTTTTTTCCTTTAGTTATTTACTGTAAAGTTTAAACTATAAATGATAACCCTCAATTACATTCCGTTTAGTTGCTTGATAAAAACATCTCAGGGATCATTGCCAGTTTTTGTCTATGTTTATTATGCACATCTGCTGATATGGGAACACATGTATATCGGTATCAGCCACCACAAATCCATATGAGTCAGGCTTTATGAATTAGTCATGTCAAGTCACATGATGGGATTTATATTGACATAGATATCTGCTGTGCATTAAGTTACACTTTGTTCTATACAAACTAGCAACGAGCTATTCTATTTGATTCAGACCAGTGGTTCCAGCATTAACATCGGTATCAATGTTTGGAGTCCATATGTATTGTTAATGTCATTTACAGAAGTAAGAATTCATGTTTTCAAAACTATTCATCAGTTTTATTTGAGAAACTTGTTTCATACTTTGCTAATCAGGGGCATCACAAGATAAATTAGGGGAAGAGGAGGGAACATTACTCTTTGGTCGGAATATGCAGGTAATAAATTAGCCAGTGACATGGGGCCATAGGTAAACACTGCTTCCTCTTCTTGGGTCACAAACCAAAGATGATGGGAACCACTGACAGCATTATCTGATAAAATCTGTTACCTCACTCATTTCCATGTTGGATTCTGGTAATAATCAGACACAATGACAATTTCAAATGATAACGCAGTGTGATGTAATCCTGAAACCTTCTTTACAGACTTTCAAATGTATCAAAACACTTTTCAAATCTGGCTCATTCAGTGACTCTAATCGCAAAACTGATCAGATGCTAATTTGACCACTCTCAACACTTGCCTCATTTATTTAGAATTTAACTGAATTATCACATAGCCATTTGTGAGGTTTATTATGATGCTAATCAGAAATGCCAATCAATACCCATCTCAGCACCTCATTTCCTTGTGTGTGTCCCCACCTCCTCGTCTCAAAATATTTCCCATCTGCTCTTTTTATTTCCTGCTCTCTATCTTCTCTGTATCACACTCCTACTTCCTCTACTCGTCCAGTCTCTCCTATCATTTATTCTCCCACTTTACATTTCACACAGACACAGAACATTTTGACCAGACAGCCCCAAGAACTGTAGATGACAGAATATGAAAGTCAGGAACTGGACAAAGCATTCAAGATGATTCATCAAATGCTAATATAATCACACATGACACATGTGCGTGTGCAGAATGACTCAACAATGCGTAGATCTTCAGCAAACTTGGGAGGGTATCTCCAGATGAAAGGGAGTTTTACCAATCAGGGACGTTCCTGTGTCCTAAATTGGGAATATTTTGGGGGCCAGACCTGCAGCTCAGAAACTCAAATTTTCCCTGCTCCTCCAGTGGAAAAGCATATCACATACTTGTGCTGCTGAAAAGTGTTCTGAGTTCCTGGAAATGTTCCTGCACCTACAAGTTTACATTTTGTCCATCACCTCAAATCCCTCTCTCTCTTGCCCCTCAGTTACAATCATGTACTTGAACTTTACCAGAGTCATTCATGTGAGCAGCTGATTTTCTATAGTAGTTCCTCCATTGCAATATATGGGACTACTCTGTGCCTCTCCAGATTTTGTTACCTTTTTTGTTGTTGAACAAAATCATTTCCTCAGTCATTATATTCAATCATGGGTTTGTGCGTGTGTGTATAAGTGAGAAAGCATTGATGAGTTCAATTAAACAACGATATTATTCAGTGTGTACATGAGCACTGTGAGTGAGAGAAAGTCTGAGGCAAAGAGAGTATGAGCTTTATTCACTTTAAGAGAGAGAGGAGCAAATCTTGCAAAGATAGGACGGATTTTCAAACGTAGTGTGTGTGAGGAAGCGAGAGAGAGAGAGAGAGAGAGAGAGAGAGAGAGAGAGAGAGAGAGAGAGAGAGAGAGAGAGAGAGAGAGAGAGAGTTTCACTTCTCATGAAAAGCTTGCTCAGATGTGTGTATGTGTGTGTTGAGGCATTGTTACACCGCTAACAAGCCGTCTTTAAGGCTCCCAAGTGGATTTCTAAATCCTTCTGAGACTTTTCTCCCCTTCATTAGGCTTCAGCAAACACACACACACACAGACTTACAGTCTATCATATACCCCGTGTTACTAAATGGAGTGGATTCACTGTGTGTGCTTTGATGAGACTGCATTTGTGCATTTCTCTGTTTGTTGCAGAGTAAAGTGAAAATACCTGTTCTCAACGCACACACACACACACAAACAGACGCACACACACGAATGCTCAAAACTTCAGCTAAAAGTTCGTCAGAGGAGATGTGACAGTTCTGACAAATGAATCTGACTTCTAATTCACCATGAGTTCGAAATGCAAAAAAACTTCTCTGAGGAGGTTTTATATATTATTCTCATTGTAGGAAATCGAGAGTGACCACGGCTGAATGTGCAGGTATTTCAGTCAGTCAGTATTAATATGGAACAGACAGTGCAGTCCATCAGTTTGAAATGGTTTGAGCTGAAATGTGAGAGATGACAGCACCGACAGCCGACCGGTCTGCATAAGTCTGCATATCTGAAGTCGCACATTCACTGTTAACAACAGATCAAATAGGTGGAGCCCTCTCTGAATGCATAACCAGCCAATTCACAGTGGATGCCACGCAGAGATCTAAACAGAATTAGATTCATTTTTGATTTGATGGTAAAATAATCAAGAGTTGAACCAAGATTGATGTCCCGAGAGAAACATTGAAGAGGACCTGTTTGGAGAATTTTAGACCAAGTGACTGACACTCACTTACATTTACCTTCAAGGTTGTGTAGCTCAGAATTTACCTGTACGAAATTAATTGCAGATCTATTTTTACATGGTTTGAAAATCTAGAGAATGGACATTATTATTTATTATGACTCTTTAACTTACCTAAATAATTGGACAGTATCTGGGGTTGATGCAACCCTTTGGAGTGTGAGGTGTAACTGAGACCAGACTTGAGTTTCCTCAAGAATTAAGACTCAAATGTGTCCTGGTTTCTTTGATGCCACAAAGCGAAATCACATTTCTATATTAAAGTTTTGGTGTCCCTCAATTGTCTACACATTGTATTTATATAGTTTCTTTTTAAGAGTATTACTCTTTAGGAGAGAGAGAGTGTGTGTGACATCTGTATGATGCAAGTCGAAAAAACCCAGCAGAGGAATTCTGCTGTGGCTGCAAATGTGCTGTAAGTCAAGAGTTCGCACTAAAAGCAGCCAGCGCAACCATTTCTCCGACGTGACACAAACTGTAATAACACACAAAAACGCACACAGGAACACACACACTGTAGAAAAGTGTCTCTCTGATGGGCAGAAGTTGATAGCAGTGATGTCACGCTCATAGCTCCCTGTCTTAGAATCACGCACACCATCTCTTTTCGTTTCTATGCATGCAGACACAACCCATCCCTATCCTATTCACACCCTCATACACACACACACACACACACACACACACACACACACATACACTGTCTAGTTTACTGCGGTTGCACCCCTCTAGGGACCTATGCAGCATAGCACAATGTAAATTGTATTCCTGCCATTGTCTCTGTTTGCCCATTTTTCTTCTTTCCCCTACAAGACATCCACACACACACACACACACACACACACACACACACACACACACACACACACACACACACACACACACACACACACACACACACACACACACACACACACACACACACACACACACACACACAGATATGTACCAGGCCCAGTGTGCCACTGCTGCAGAAAAGCCAGAGCTATTGTTATTGTTGTTGTTCTTGTTGGACATTGCACTGTCAGCGGAAAAAGGCAACTGGTTTCTACATAGTGTGTGTATAAGACACAGGAACGGAGGGAAAGACAAGGAAAATGTGTCGTGTTGAGTGTGTGCGTGTGTGCGTGTGTGTGTGTGTGTGCGTGTGTGTGTGTGTGCGTGTGTCTCCCACCCGAACGCAGTGGCCTTGCTCAGTCTCAGCCCTGTCATGTGGATTCATAACCCAATCCCATACAAGAACTTGGTAGAATCAGTGAAGAATCACTCTCTGCTCTGGCCCAACCACAGACTCAGAGAAATGTTTGCATGGTAAAAAAGATGTTCATCAGGAAACAAGGTAAGTCACTGTAAAATACAATCCACCACTTAGTGCACTTTACTTCTGAGTTTTAATGAAAAATAACACTTAAACCGCAAAAAAAAAAAGGTTTTGTAATGTTTAATGTTTATCACAGAAACTTTTCATTATTGTTTTTCTTGTGGCGGAAACAAAGTTGTTACAAATGTCTATGTTAGAAAACTATGAAAATGAAAAGGAGGATCAACAGAATGCAGCAGTTGAAAAAGTGGTGGAGAAAAAAGGAAAATAAGTGAAAAGGCAGCTAATACACAGACAAGGAACGAAAGCGGTTGAGAAGCTAGAGATGAAAAGAGAAGTGGAAAAAAAAGAGAGAACATTCGAATGTGAGGGAAATGGAAAAAGCGAGAAGGAGCTGAAGGGTTGTAATCTGCCATTAATTTGGGTTGCGCTAAATCACAAGGGAATGTTGGGAAATCAATACAGGCTGATTGCTACTTTAACAGAAGTGCAGAAAACACAGAAACCAACTGTGCTTGTTTTCTGTTCGTGTATCTGCAGCTATTTCTCTGCCCCGGTCTCCCTGTCGCGCACAATCCAGCTCCGGTAACATGTTCCGTTTATTGAAGGAATATTAGACACGAACGCAGCTGAACTCACAAAGTGGAGAGCAATGTTCGAGTTGTCACCGTGTCACTGATTGCAATGTGTGTGAGTGAGTGTGTGAGGGTATGAGTGTGTTTGTGTGTGTGTGTGTTTGACAGAATGAGAAAATAAAATGCAGCCTCTGAGGTCTCATACTGCTATTCGGCCCTCTTTTTCACTAAGTGTGGCCACACACAGACACACACACACAAACACACACAGACAAATCTGTTCTGACGTACGCAAACACTATTATTGGTAAAAAAAGTAATATGTGCAGTTGCCTCAAGGACCAACTGGCTGCGAGTGAAACAGTGACACAGACAGATGCAAATATGATATCATGCTTGACTCACATCTTCTGAAATGATTCAAATTTGCAGAAAGATATTTTGATATTTTTTGCAGGGCATGTTTTTCCATCGCTTCGCCTTGAGCTCCAACAATGTCACGGCCTACATCGGACTGACAAAAGTAGAAAAATAAAAAGTGCCAATATTGATGGGCAAGAAGTCCAGTGAAGTAGATATGTAAGTTGAAATGGGAGATGTGGAATGGGAAAAAGTGATGGAGGAAGGATGTAGGAAAAGAGAGAGAACTGAGTCCTGCACGGAACAATATATGTTCCTCCATTTAAGAAGTGTGGATCTAACCTGTATTTGAATACAGAAGATTTGTTTACAACATCAGCAGAAGAATTCTTAGATGGGTGTGGTAAGAAGTGTTTACACAATGAATCAAACCTCAACTCCAGGGTGTTAGCAAACAGAAAGTTAAAAAGAAAAAGGAGCTCATTTAAAACAAATTGTGTACTAGTTATTCTATTTTCAGTTGTCATCATTTCCACATCTTTATCTTGACACCACAATGTATGCATCAATTTAAGATACAGTCATATTGGGTGTTGTGCCAAGCAATCAAAATCAAATTAGAATGAATCAATGGAGCTTGGAGCTCATCAGACATCATCTGAATTAGCTTATGGGGAGAAAGGCCGATATTTGGGGCTTCCAGTGTAGACCGCGGACATCCGGGCAGAGACCAAGCTTCAGTTTGCTGTAAAATGTTGCACAAAATACAGAGATACGTTTTGTAGGTGTTTTAAGTTCAAAACACATTTGGACTAATCTCTCTCTATTTGCATATGAATACAGATACATACAAAACGCATTACAGTCAATGTGCTTCTCCTCTATTGCTCTACCTGTGGGCAACCAAGTAGATTCTGCAGATTCACATAGAGGAACTATAGCTGGGTAATTCATCAGTTAAAAATAATTTGAATTTAAGGTTTAGACTTTAGCAGGACTTTGCCCTCTTGAATAGAGACAGTGAAAAACTTTTACCGTAAGATTATCTTTCAAAGCCACAAATGCAAAAAAGTATTAAATTTCAAAATATATGAAGAAACTACAGAGTTAAAAGTCTTGAAAAACGTTTGGTCAAACATACAGTGAAGTAGAAATTACTGGATCATGGTAGGATTGTAATAAGTCCAGATACCTGTGCTCTGACTGGACTGTTCATGAACAGCTCTAATGTGAATCACCTTTCCTGTAATCAATCAGTGACAGAAAGTAGAGAAACCAGACTTTTAATCATAAATGTTGTGGATTATTTCTCTAACTCAAGCAGTCATCAAACCATAGCACAAAACTTCCTGCAGCTGCAAGGAGAGCAAAAGTTGATTTGTTTTTTTTACCCAGTTATTCCTTCTGGGGCTGGAGCAGCAGTTCAACCAGTGTGAAGTTTAAAAAGAAAAAAGAAAAAGAAAAACCAGGGTAACTTCCATAGCTTCATCTTTAGAGCTGCTGCAATAACGGCGCAGCAGGAACCAGCCGTGTGATGGAAGACGGATATCACAGAGAGAGGTTTTCACAGTTTTCATCAGGATACGCCTCACATGGGGTTAGCTGAGGCAGCTGGAGAAATTAGACCCAAACACATCCATCATATTTACATATATTCATAGATAGTCTTTGCTGTGCATGTCTCATCCAGTCAACCACAACACACCTGCAGTCTCTCTCTCTTGCATACACTCCTTCTTCCTTCCCTTTTCACATCTCTCTTCCTTCCTCACAAACACACAAACACACACACACACACAAACAGGGCCAGCCCGCTACTCTCTGTCCCTATCATTAATGCAGGGCAGCAGTAGGTATAGCTGGCTAGCAAGCTATAATATAAGCAGATGAGATTGAGAGGGGGGCCAGCTTCCTCTAACAAAGAGTCAAAAGGACAAAGCTCGGCCATTGTGAGTCAGGGCCATAATGAAAGCATTAAGATAACTGTTCAATATTTATGAAAGTGTGCTGGTCTCAGGCCATGCACGCACACGCACACGCACACGCACACACACACACACACACACACACACACACATACACACACTTAAACAGGGGGAGTCAGAGAGAGAGAGGGGGGAGAGAGAGAGAGAGAGAGCAGCAGTCTGTTGGGTCATTCATTATATGAATTGATTTAGTTGAGTTTCCCCTGGTGGTCCCTCTGTGTCACCAGGCTTCCTCATTCCATCCAACCTGTGTGTGTGTGTGTGTGTGGGGGGGGGGGGTTGTTGTGTTTGTGTAATTGTGTGTGTGTGGGGGCGCTTCTTTAGACCAAATTATTTTTGTGAGCTCAAGTGTGTATTTATTTTTAAATACTTTAATGGAGAAAGTTTTGTGTGTATGTTTGTGTGTGTGTGTGTATGTGTGTGTGTGTGTGTGTCTAATGCATCTGTGTTGACAGACAAGGAGGAAGAGGGACTTTAGTGCATATTGATGCACGGTGTGTGTGTGTGTGTGTGTGCAGCAAAGAAAGAGGGAGTTTGTGTTTGTTAGTGTGCATGTTCATTTAAAGGTCCAGTGTGTAGAATTTAGTGACATCTAGTGATGAGGATGCATACTGCAGCTGGGTACCCCTCAACTTCCCCCCTAAATGTGATGTATCACAGCGCAGTAGAATTACTCATTATAATGAAATATAGTGTTCATATAATGAAGCAATAATCCTACATGTCTACTCAGCTAAACCAGCAAGGTCTCCCTCCTCCTCCTCCAGCTGAATGGAAGGCAGCATTGTGTGGGTTGTGTGGTCCTGGAGCAGGTTGATGTTAATTGCATTGGGGAAGGTCACCACAAGGAGAGAGGATCAAACAACCATTTGGCCTGTGTGTTGTAAAATCTAAAGAGCAATGCAGTATTAACATTATATTCAATATTATGTCATTTCATGTTTTTTATTACGGCTCATGTGAGTGATGTGTTCATGTCCTTTTTTGTTTTCTTCTCTGGTGTCACTCTGTTGTAATTCCTCTCACTCACTCTCTCTCTCTTTAAGTTGTCTTTCATCCTCGTCAGAATGTGTCTGTCTTGCTCGTTCTCTGACCCCCCCCCCCCCCTCCTTGGGAGCAATTTCTGTCACTTTCAAACAGCTGGTTGTCACAGAGAAAAAATCATCAAATACCCGTAGGAACTGACTCAGAAAATAAACTTTTCAATTTCACGTTTAGTTACGTTGCTGCCGCGGCTGTTCCTGGACACAGAGACATCCTGACAAAACATGTGGTCAGATCAATTCATTCAATGTTATCAAGCATTACTTTCCATGGTCGACATAGGTCGTCTTTTCATCAGAACTCTTCTCTGTATTCTCTACTGAGTAAAACTTAAAATCAAGGTAAACCAAATGCGACTAGCTGCTGAGGACAGAATCAGGAAAGATCTGACAATTATTAAAGCCGCTAATTCCTACTTAATTAAGAACAACTTGTGAAGAAAGTTCAAAAAACGCCAGGAGTCCGTACGTCAACACAAAAAAACTGATTTATTACAAACCTCAGCAGAAGGCCAAGAAAGAGAAGGATGTGGAGTTCAACCTTCTCTTGAGTCCTCCAACACTTTGGACATGTTTGTCGACCTCGAGCTTTGGTTCAGTGAAGCTCATCCTTTCTTCAGTTTCCATTTTCAGTTATTTTGCAGAGCTGCTATTCACCAAAATTCAGGAAACCGAGCCACTGATTCCACTAGCTTCTTACAAAACTTTCAATTTTCCAACTTTATATATTTTCACTGGTTTGAAACCATGGGTTTCTTTTTTATATTTTATTTTATTTCCTAACAACACTCACAGTGAGTCCCAGTTCAGAGGCCTCATTCTTTGGAGGAAACTATGAAAGCTGAACAAAAATGAGACATAGTCCGACCCTTACTATTGCATCATTAGCTACTTAAAGCAGCTGGAGTCCAGCCACCAGCTTGTTGGCTTGTTAGCTTCTTCAACGGCACCTCAAGAATTCAGAGAAAGGTTGGTGGGAGATGGACTCACCCTGTTGGATCTTTTGTTGCTCAGGAATGTAAAGACACATTCGTCGGCCCTGTTTCTAGGGGCCTTAGAAGTTGGGACAGGCTTGTCGCAGTACTGTGACACCGAAGTATGTGGCCCCTGAATCACAACACAGCTTCAGTTTCTTTGGTACTAATCATTGGATACCAGCATCTCCGGGCTCCCATTCTGTAGACTAGACATGATTTGCTCATTGGCAGCACAACACCACCTCTCACCACACAGACATTGAGAGGGCTGCTATTTTTCTTTAGGCAAACCTGAAAATTTGTTTCAACATTAAATACAAACACACTAACTGTTAGAGAAAATGGTGTCAATCTTTTTATTAATATCCCTGTTAGTGGGTTGAATAACAGGGAATCCTGCTGCTAGGAGAGAAAGTCATCACAGCCCACAGGAAGAGACATGTGACTCATAACAATCACACAGGATATGGATCATGTAGGCATGATCTTGCTATATTATCTATATAATTGTACTGAGATATTAGAGTTACTTATATGTTTAAAATTACTAGATGAAGGAACCTTGATTATTTTCTCTATTGACTCCTACATCTCCATTCATCCATCCACACATCCATATGTGCACCCATGTATCCATGTATTCATTCATCACCAATCCTCAAGTGTCTCCAAGCTCCCGCTCTCATTAACTCCACCTTCTCCCCAACAATCCATCCATCTCTGCCCCCCTCGTCTCCTCTCCTCCCTTCCTACCCCCTAAGTGCCAATCATTAAGCTGTCAGTCAGCTGGAGTTTGAATGTTGACAGAGCCTCAGGAGCCGTTTTAGGATTTATGGTTTTCAGACGCAAATGTACAGGTTTCCTCCTGACTAATTTATCCTAATTTATTTTTTTATCTTCTCTCTGATCTCACTTTCTCCTTCCTGCTTCTCTTCTCTTTGACTACGACTCCTCCGTTCTCAACTTCTTTAGTTTTACTTTTACTTCTTCGCTTATCTTACCCTTTTTGATCCTCCCTCCACTTGCCCTTCATCTCTGCTGTTTTTCTCCCCTCTTCTCTTTCCTCCGAACGTCCACTCTGTCTGTTTGGGCCTGCCTCATCCATCTGTGTATTTTCATCATTTTTATTTATTTTTGACAGACATATCAGTTAAAGTACCTTATGACTCTATTCCCGTTTCACAAAGTCACAGCAATTTATACCCCTATTCATGTCGAGGCGGGAGAGGTGGACGGGTGGGAGGTGGTTGGGGGTGGAGCTGGGTGCTTGAGATGAGCCATCAACGTTCAGATTTACAATTCTCCCTCAGAAAACCTCCCCCCTCTCCAACCTACCATCCAACCTTTGAAGGGTTCAAGGTTCAATTCCATTTAGAGCCGGTTTTAGTAAGAGCGCATCCTCCTGCTCATGAAAAAAAAAGAAAAGTAATGTCATTTTACACTCAGAGCAATGGCCGTGTATGTTTAGGCAGCTGCCAGCAGCGAAGGCGCGGAGATTTACGTGTTGGTGCTTGAAGGAGCGAGAGCTTTCGATCCCTGTAGCGTAATATTTTATTGTGTCAGGGATACAACGAGATAGGCTGCTCCATTCTCTTCAAGGAAAAAAGAAAAAGCCTGACACATGAGTTTTGGACAGGGGAAGAATAAAGAGAGAGTGGGGGAAAAGGGTGAGAGAGGGAGAGAGGAACACAGAAAGATGAACGGAGCTTGAGTGAGCGTTCTGGAGCTGTCAGAGGACTCAGAATAGAAAGCTGGAGGGCAGTATGGGCATAAATCAAGCCACTGATCAATGAATTGATTAGTAAATCAGGCCCCATACAGTAAGTCAAGGCTGCAAGCTCCATTAGGGAAGAGCTATGTCATCATTACAGACCAGAAACCAGTGGCTTTGGGTAAAAACCTGCTATCCATTTCCACAAAGGCCATGGAGCTAGGGTCAATAACAGAAGGACCGGGAGAGTGACGTTCAGTTGAAGTCTTTTCTGCTGTTGACTCATCTACACTTTGTGATAGATTTACTGCTTAAAGCTGAACCTATGACAACAAGCCTATGGTCACTGACAGAATAATGACCCTATGTTAATAAAAAATCATGTACTCTTTATTTGACCCTGCATCTAAACTGCAACAGCACAGACCACTGCCGAACATGTCCCCTACTTACACATAATCTACTGACAATGATTCTGTTGTGAGTTCTGTTCACACTCTGAGGAAATTAACATAAACTTTGCTGTCATAACATTCAAAGGAATAAATGTTATCAAATTGAGTACATGAGCTTTTTGACACAATTATTTCATCTGCAAATAATTCTGATAATTTGAATTGCCACAATCAGCTTCTTTACAAAATATGAAGACTGGACCAAACTTGTATAATATATATTTAGATATATATATATATATTACAAGTTAAGTTGTATGACTATACACTTTACACAGTATTTAGCACAATCTAAGACAATCTAATAAGAGTTATCTGTGACATCTTCTGTTGTTGTGATAATTATAATGTTCATAGTACAGAAATGTTGACATCATTTCCTCTAAAATGTTTTTTATGTGCCATGGGAAGGTTTGTTGCTGGAAAGGTTCGTTGTTTCCAGTGTATGTGTGTGTATTTTTTCGAGATATCTGATTGATTTATTTCAGTATTTATAGCACGGTTCAAAATCATTTATTTCAGAAGTAAATACCAACAAACACACTAAAATGTAATTAGAGTGTGAGTTACATGCCGTCCTCTCGCCCTGTTTTAGTTTATCACCAAAAGACCAGAACCTATGCAAATGAGATACACACTCCCACTTTTAAATGCAGACATTCACCAGATCCCTATTAGGACAGAGCTATGCAGCCCCACGGGCATACAGATGCATGGGCACAAAAGTAATTGACCACATGCACCATTCACACCTGCCTACACACATGTACACACAGACCAGTGTGCATAAACACACACACAGACACACACCTTCACTAACCCCTGTTCCGCACTGTATTATTGATCATTGTGTTTGACAGAATGTAATGTTTAATGGAATGGGATTCTGCTGAGGCAGTTGTAGCAAGGCGGCTAATGGACTGTATGACATACACAGGTGTGCACTATCTGCACACACACACACGCACAGACACACACATACACACACACACTGAAGAGACAGCTGCAGCTTCTATAGCCAGTCTATGTTTCCTAAGGGACTGCTTAGCTCAATCCTGGCCCTGTGATAATCTGCCATTTTACTTTACGCATTAAAAGCTGTGCGGTATAATTTATACCTTGATATACTGCACTTGTATCAGTGCAGCTTTTATGTACTCCTGATGTTCTCCACAAATAACGACTAAGACAAAATTAGCTCAAGAGCCTGAATCTGTGTGTTCAGACGTTGTGACGCTCAGTCATTTAGGTTTCTGGTTTTCTGTCTTGTGTTTTCTATTTCCTGTTTTATTTTGTAGCCCCGCTGTCACTGTCTTGTTTCAGCTTCTCACTTCCTGTCGTTAATTGTCTTCTCAATCCTCATGTGTTTCACCTGGTGTAATTGCCCCGGCTTTCCTGCTTTGTATTTAAGCCTCTGTTTCCCTTTGTCTGGTGTCGGGTTGTACTAGTTGTTTTCTCCCCACGTCGTGAGAAATGGTTTGTTTGTTCCTGCGGTTTCGACCAGCTTCTCCTGCTTCCTCGTTCCTTGTTCTCAGTGCGCCTTGTCGCCAGTGTTACTTTTGTTAGTGTTCTTGTTTTGTTTTTGTCTTATTTAAGACCTTTTTGGATATTAAATCCCCTTTTGTTATAATCTCTGCATCCTGGGTCCATCTCCTCCTTCAAACCGTAACAGACGTAACGCGTATATGTCCTGAATCAGTCCTGTTGTACTAAGAACTAGCTCCAATAATCCTGTGAGGTTGGACAAAACACACATGTACGTTGGTCTTCTGTTGTCTCTTACATTTCCACAAATCAAAATATACAAAAAAAATCAGATCCTCCAATCTTAGCAACAATATATAGGGTATTGATCTCAACATCTGTTACAAGCCATAGGAGGACTTCCTGAATTACCCTGCAGGAGATATGCCTCGGAAAAAAGTATTTCAAATCGATGATAACTTTTTTTGGCGATGCTTGTTTAAAGTTCTTTAATTGTAGATTCAAAATCAAGGTTTGAGTCGAAAATAAGTTTTTACTTTAAGCTTACAGGATCTTTGTCATCAAATATACTTTAAGCTTACAGGATCTTTGTCATCAAATAATAAAGGTTTGGTTGAGGTTTTAGAACAATTGTGGCCATGGAATGGACATTTCTGACACTCATTTTATAATTAACCGCCCTAGTGGTGGCAGCAGGCTATTGCCTCTCGAAGCTAGCTTATCGACCATCCAGTGCTCCTGATCACTTCTGTCATTTCCATGGGTGGGACCACGTCCTGTTAAAATCTTTACTTTGAATTTTGAAGAAAGAAATTCATTCAATGTACACATTCAGTAAAGGTTCATAGTAACATTTGCAAAGTGTATATTGTTAACATTATAGTGAGTGGCAGAAACTTGGACTATGGGCAGAAAAGGTCTCTGGTTCGTCTCTGGTTCGACTCCACGGAGAAACAACAAAAAGACGAACCTGGATTGATCTGTCCAAAAATCCAAGAGGATTCTCCCTACCCTGTCTAGTGCCCCTGAGCAAGGCACCTTAGTCGCCCAACATCTGCTCCCCGCTCTGTGTATCCTGCACCAGATGGGTCAAAAGCAGAGGTTAAATTTCCCTACCTGCATGAGTGTGCCTGTGCATGTGTTTGGGACAAATAAATGCATCTTATCCTTAATCTTAATTCAATTGTACAATATCATGCTTCATTTACTGCAGCAGGAAATTTGACGTTTTTAAAACCTAAGTTTGCTCTCTTTTCAGCTGCCAGGAGTTTCAAGGAACACTTAACTACATGGCTGATAACACCTGACACTGCACGTTGAAATGATTTTCCGTAAGTGAAGAATGGAAGCAGGATGAATACATGAGGGTGGACTTTTGTGAAGGCTGTAATTTTAGCAGGATGTCATTTAATAGGTTGAAAACTCAGCTTTCCCTCATATATATCTACATATATATTTCTCATCTATTTCATCAGTCGTCAAAGATGACACTGAAAGAGGTCTTTGAAAAGAACATGGCATGCCATTTACAGGAATGTGCAATAGGACTGAGGGAGCATTCATGACAGCCGCAACCCAGCTTCTATTTTAAACTTAAGTGGAGGAGTAATACGTTTCAATTGCAAGGTAGACATGCATGCACATGAGAGTGTGTAGAATTGTATGTACATTGGCATATTTGTAAGAACTTGTAATTTAGATTTTACCCTTTCAAAATGAGTCAGTTAGCCAGATGGGGTAAAGTGCTTCTGTTTAATCATATGCTCCCATGTTGCATGAATACTTTAGACATGGTGGAATCAGCATATGCGGTCTGTGAGAAAGATTAGATGTCACACTATTAAACACACGACTGTCAATCTTCCACTTTGGAAGATGAAAAAGAAAACTCAGACAATGAAAAGTGAAACCTTGTTTCGAGTGGTGGGAACATCTGTGCTCTTCCAAATCAGTTCTCTGGCCTGATGAGGGTAGAGCTGGACACACACTGATTATGTTTCTGAGCAGGTTTCTGAGAGGAAACACTCGTTTAAGAGTCAAACTGAATATCAGTGTCATGTAGTTGAGAGGGGGTGCACTACTGACCGGCCATCGAACAGTTGGATGAATTTCAGACCAGTGCTCAGTGTCAGCGCCTTTTTATCCTCACTGTAGGGGAGAGCGGGGTAATGTGGGACATCGGGTAATGTGAGATACCCCCTGTATCTAGGCAACGGAACACATTTGTGGTCATGTGACAATTATGTTTTCAAGCCCCTCCCATTCCCCCCTTGCCATGAAGGAGAAGTTGGTGCTGGTGCTGTGGAAAGTATGTTTTTTCACAAAAATGTGTTTTTGCATGTAAAAGTAAATTTTATTGCTTTGAACGTAATCAACTGTTGTGTCAAAACAAATTGAATCAGGTAGAAAAACTTATATCATACATGTTGATGAACTTCCAACATATAAAACCATGTGATTGATGCTAGCTGAAGATTAGCCTGAATTGATAAGAGATGTTGTTTTTCTAAAATTGTGGCTTCGGGGTAAAGTGGGACAGTGTCTCACTTTACCCCACCATGAAGCACAAGTTAAGTTTAGTCTTAAACATATTTTAGTGTTATATTAAATTATATATGTTTTATTTTTAATGTCATAAACATTGTAGAAAAGCCATCATGCCAAGAAACTATACACCAGGAAGACAACCTGGGGCCAAACACCCCTCACAGAGATGGAGAGTGCAGCCGCTGAGGTCATGCAAGGAAAGAAGTCCTTAAGAAAAGCTGGAAGGGATAGAAATATTGATAAGACAACCCTCAAAAGATTCATAAAGAAAAAAGAGAAAGGTCAGTAGCCTGGGGTGCAGTAGCTGAGGTAAAGAGAATATTCACAGATGAGATGGAGGAGGCGCTGGCCAAACACTTGAAACAAGTAGCTGACCAGTTCCATGTCCTTGCTCCAGTTAAGTGCCGTGAACTGGCATTTGAATATGCAGAGAAAAACAATATCCCTGTCCCTGCCGATTGGACAGAGCAACAATGTCCCGGTAACCTATGGTGAACAAGAGATCACATGAATCATAATAATCATAATTGTGCTTAATCGACCAATCCCCATGATTCTGTTACTAGTCCGATATTAGTGGTTGTCAATCTAGCTGTTGGGATTTTAACTATTACAACATCTGTTGTTATGGTAGTTTTAAAGTGGAAAAAGTAAGTGGACCACTTTACCCC
Source organism: Pleuronectes platessa (assembly GCF_947347685.1). Lineage (NCBI taxonomy): Eukaryota > Metazoa > Chordata > Actinopteri > Pleuronectiformes > Pleuronectidae > Pleuronectes > Pleuronectes platessa. Next base: position 25,418,355 of record NC_070629.1, read on the forward strand.
GTAGCCAGGGTAAAGTGGGAAACAAGACCTCTTTTTTTAAAACAATCATATTTTCACTGCCCTTTGTCCTGAAGACATTCTGATCATTTCCATTTCTAGAAAACATCCTGAATTAATGGAAAATGTGTACATTTTACTGATATATCATTTGATCTCGCCTAGAGGGGAGCAAATGTAAAAAATGTCCCACATTACCCCGCTCTCCCCTACCGGCTGGAAATGTCAAAACACAGAGAAGCCCGGACATGGCAACACTATGCGTCATATGCATGGAAAATATAGAGGAAACACCGGTCAAGTTGTGGCAACAGCATATTGGCCGTTGGATGTTTCCTCTTCCTATCACGGCCGACGTAGAGAAATGTTGGCATCTCCTTCTTTTTGACATTTCCATAAACAGAATGTCTCAAAGCAACTGAAAGTAAGAAAACTTTGACTTCTTCTTCTTCGACAATAGCCAGACCAGTTCCGAGGGGGCGATGGGTGAGCATATTGTGAGCAGTCAGGTCGTGGCTTAACGATCTCACCCGTGCAGCATGAGCACATAAATCAACACCTGTGGCTCTTTCACAGCAGATTATTTACTCGTAGACTGTGAACACACCCAGCTTACTGGGTTGTTTTTAGAAACTCACAAAGCAACACTCTCTAAAGTCACTGTAATGATAATGTCATCAGCACCAACACCCGCTCATCCGAAACACTTCACACACGACACTGCGAAAAGACAGACCGAGATTTGGGGATTTATTGGCGTGTTTGTGTGTGTGTTCCAGACAAACAAATGCATAAGCTATGTGTGTCTTGCTGCCATCTGGCGCAGCACATATTTGTTTATTTGTGTATGTGCGCGTCAGTTGGATTGTGTACTGTGAGCGTCGTCCTTCAGTGTATCTGATTTACAGTGGTGATGTGAAAAGCAGAAAGCTGGGTGAGCTGCCATTTTAGTGATGATTTATGAAAGAGGGAAAGGTGGAGGACGAGGAGGAGCGATAGAAAAGAGAAGGAAACAGAGGGAGGGAAAACTATAGACAAATAATAACGCTAGAAGAAGGCTGGAGATGTTCAGGCTCCGATTCCCCCTCAGTCTTGATTGTTGAGCATCGTTTTCTCCTCTCCCCTCTCTTCCTGCACTCCCTCCCTCTTCTTTCAACTGTATATGCATCTAAAAACCACTCTGCATGTTGAAAAGATGTTTACTTTAAAAAGTGTAATTTTGTGAACCTTCCCCATGCTTCTTTCATTTCTCTTCCCTGTACTTTTTTACCACTTTCCCAGAGAAACAGAATGAATTGCATTTCACCCTGAACACTGAGGTCTACATTGTATTTGATGTATTCCTCCCTCTCAATTAAATGTTGAATTGCGTTACACCACAAGATGTTTTATGTAAGGCCAAAATACGACTTTTAGTTTGGGTTGTCATTTAGTGGAAAAAGCACAATTTGTGAAGGGTATGCGGTTGTTTTAAGTGGCAGGAGATATGCCAAAAATAAAAATAAAAGATTCGCTTATAAAGGAATTACTTTTTTGTTTTATAACGTATTTAAAAGTACACATTTTTCCTTATATCATTCACCTTCCCTTCTAATTTCTCTTAACACTTTTTTGCATTTTTGTCTTCATCTTCCCACTTCCTCTTCTGTTGCCTCCCACCCCTTCTTTTCTGTCTCCACTTTCTCTCTTTCTTTCCTATCTCAATCTCAATTCTGCTCATCTGGTGTCTGCTCTTATTCAAGGTGACTTCTGGAGAGGAATCGTTCTGCTGCATACAGAGAGAGAGAGAGAGAGAGAGAGAGAGAGAGGCAGCCACACACCTGGCTGAGAGTGTAACACACTCCACTGAAATATTTGTCAAACAACAGATTACATGATTGCGTCTCCTCCAGGGCACAGCGGTGGCTACAGTTTGAAGAGTCAGACACAAGATCCGACCTCACCTCTGAAGCAGAGAAGACAAACTGAGACTAAACAGTGAAGTCAAAATTCAAGTGACAACGGGTTAGTTTCCCATTCGAGCAAATGTACCAAGGCAATTTCCTGTATGTGCAAATGGCAATAAAAATTATTCTGATTCTGATTCTTTTGTCAAATGCAATAAGATATAATTAAATATGTGAAATCTGTTATAACTGCTTCTTAAAACTGTGGTGAGTCTTAAAATTGAAAATGAAATGGCAGTGAAAGCCTCTTTAGCTCCAGTGACATATTTCATTGTGACAGAGAATGTGTGGGAAGGCAATGGTTCCAAGAGGACTTTAAATCAAATCAGATTTTATTGGATATCTCAGTGGCCTTTTGCTCCTGTGCTCGCTCTCTCTACCCGTTTCATGCTTCATTCTATCCTGGTGCTAAAGGCTTAAAATGTAAAAATAAAACAACAACCTTCTCATCCATGCTGTTAGATCAGGATATGGAATCAGGGAGGAAATATAATGGTTCTCAGTAGAGCTCACACCTCAACAAAGGTCCAACAGACCGCTTATGAAACCACATACAATTAAAAACATGTTTTTCTTTTCTTTCATCAAGATCAGTGATTTATTCCCCGTGAAAATCTTACAAGGTTGAAGAAAGTGATAAAAAAAGATCTTGGATCCGTCCCTTTGTCCAGAACCAAATGGTTTCTTCTTGGTCCAGTCCCATCGCTCCACCAAGTTTTGCGGAAATCCTTCAATAGTTTTTGTGTCAACCAACGATCAAACAGAGAACTCGTGAAATAGAAACACACCCCGACCTCTGACCCTTGGTATGCTAATGGTCAAGTGTGAGTTCATACGAGCTGGATTTGCAAACAAGTCCAAATCAAACGATGGACTTCAAGAAGGATGACATCATCATCAAACTGTTAGTGCTTGGACGAGGAGTGTTTACCGAGACAAGAAAAGTTAGATATTTAAAAGTTAACTATATTTGTCACGTAAGAGATGCAGAACTTACATTGTAATTTAAATGGGTATTTAAATACATGTTTTCATGCAGAGAAAGCACTTATGAGGTTGGTGCATCTTCATGAATCAATTCTGTACCATATGTTGTTTAGCCAGAAGGAAGGAAGGAAGGAAGGAGGGAAGGAAGGAAGGAAGGAAGGAAGGAAGGACGGACGGACGGACGGACGGACGGACGGACGGACGGACGGACAGACAGATGTGAGAGAGATGATATGTCAGGTTACAGATTGTGTTGTGCTGCAGGGATAATTTAACTGGGTCAAACATGGAATCTGAAATCTGTTCAAATTCCTCTCCGACACTATCTGTACTCGATTGATACCACCTGCCTCAGCGCGACTAATAGGAAATAATCTCCTCTCAGTTTTTAGTTTACAGTTTTTCTTTGCTTCAAAGAATGAGACTTTTGGTATTAAACATAAATTTGATGGGGGAAAAAAATCTAAATCTTCTGGATAACTAGATTTTTTCTGCATGAAAAACATGTTTGAAATTTATCTCAACAACATCACTAGCATGTCTCACATGAGAAACATGACTATTAAACATGATTAAGATTATTACCTGAGGCATATTTTATAGAAATATATAATGTGCCACTGTGATAAGTTGTTATCCATCTCTTTCCTAGTTAATTCTATGTTATTATGTTGTTTTGTATATTATTAAAATCCAGCGTACTCTTGTCGTATTGTTGTTGTTTCTTCATTTGTCCATCTGCCATTGGTCAGAACTTTAGACGAACCAGGAAACAACAGACAGGGGAGACTTCTAATTGGTCCACAGAGGATAAGAGCCTGTTCAAGGGACCAGTCTTGGGAGGAGATGAGAAAACAGCAGGTGCTGGCAGAGTTCTATCTCTCAATTGGAGGTCCAGGGTCTCCCAGCGGGCCCTGAAATGGCTCCAGGGGACTCCCACAGAAAATATGCCAAATGATGTTGTTTAATTTTGTCATGTTTTTCTTCATCATAGTGAGAGCAGGCAGGGACTGGAGAGTCTCCAAAATAAATCAATTATACAGCAATCAATCTTCTGCCATCAATTATTGACTTCTTTGGTATATTTTGATCCCTAAGAATCAATCTAACTCTTTGACATCTTGGTAATTGTCCTTTTTTAGAGGATTTGATAAAAGAGATGAAATTTGTGTGCACATATATTACACATTTAGTTTTTTTGTTGCTCATATTACTCATAGTTAAAATCCTTATAATGATTGGAACTCAGGACCCAGCATTTTGGGTTAGACATTTTAAGTCAGAGATTCTTTTGCGACCTGCCACCCCCATGAATTTGTCAAACAGCTTAAACCTGACATTCCCCATAACAAACTTCCAGAGACCAACTGTCATAGGTATTTCTCATCCGCCCCACAGCTTTCTTCATGTCCTGGTGACATTGTTTTTAAATGGCAAAGTCAGAATAGGCAGGATGTCAGGGTGGAAAGATGGAAAACTGCTGTTCTCTTCCCTTTTCAAACCAATAGGGGCAGATGACCACGGTTGTTGACATCCTTCCTCCACCATCCCCCCCAAGGACCCTCAAACGGAGAAGTGGTAAAATGGAGTAGATGGATGAACATCACATCGCTGAACATATATGCTCCTGTTCACAAATGCTGTTCATGTCCTCTTGTTAACATAAATGTAAGATCAGAAAACACCTCTCCATCGGGTGATATTGAATACTTTTCATTATGTTTAATGTTACCAAATCCTGTCGGAAAATATGCTACGCGACTTCTACCCGAGTATTGCCAGTGACACGCTTCCAGGGACCAGCAAACAGAAGCTCCTGTCTGTGTCTATTTCAAGAGATAAATGCTGATTTGCCAATAGTCGCAAAACCTCTTTCTTTGCTTTAAACAGACAAATAAACCATCTCAAGAAAAACAAGAGACAAAATATTTCACAAAATACAAATGTTCTTTGTATCTGTGTTTATTTTTGTTAAGCTATGACAATGGTTAGGAGAAACAAGTCTGCTATGATATAAAGATGTTTTTTTGGCATGAAATATAATATTATTTTCACACTCACATGTTTTTATCTGAAGTGTGAATTAGTAGGCTTGTTAAAGGCAGCGTGGTCAAGTGAAGTCAAGCCAACTGTGGTGCAGGGACAATATGTTTCTCATAAAATATGTATGCTACTCAAATAAACATCAGTCTCATCAAACAAAACAGATGTCAGGCTTTTTCTGGATGCAGGGCTCAATTATCCCAAATCAAAGTGCGTCCTCAATGAGACAGCGCTGCTACTCTCCATCCACGCATCATTATAATTTATTTGTGATTTCCTCTGTGAAAGAAACATGATGCACCACAAAGACCGACAAATCCTCTCCTGTTAGTCCTTTGCTTCTTGGGCGCACGCACGACTGAACTTCACATTTTTTAAAAACAAGCATTCAGATACTGATAATTGAACATTGCACGGCTCTAAATTGCGTCTCCGGCTGATGATTGCCCCATTGGGCGGTGAGACAGAGCTGTGGTGAGTTTCTTGGTGGTTGCTTGAAAAGCAAATCACTGAAACTCTAAATCTAAAAAAAGCTTATTATCAATCTGACTGCAAATGCATGTTACAGCAGAGGTCCACAGGGAGGAAGGTGGATCAAGCTTCTGATCCCACCATTTGTGATCTGTGATAACTATTAAAAAATGAAGCACGGATTCTGATGAGGGAACCGCAACATGTTTTGACAATGAGGGGTTTAATAGGGAACTTGAAATCCTGGTTTTAAAAATGTATTTCATCACATGTGCCAAAACGTATTTTAGAGGGTTTGTGTCTCTCTGTAGGAAAGGCTCACAAACATTCGAGAGGATTACATGTTAAATGCTGGAGCAGAAAACTAGTAAATATGATGAAGATGATTACATTCATTACTATTATTATTATTTTCCTGTGTATGTTGGGTGTGTTTTTCATACGTCCTAATCCTTACACCTGGTTAAAGGTTTTAACAAACAGAGTGTGTGATATGTGGAACTGATCATTATATTTGAAACAGACCTCAGATTCTGGTCAACTTGACTTTACTCAGAACCGAAACACCACAGGTAGATAAATGAAAGCATTTACACTTATCGTGCACACCTGCCAAGAAATCTACTTTCAAGATGCCTTTTTTTTACCTTCCATTTACGTGAAATCATAGAGCTCAGCATTGAGGTCGGGGTTAATGATGGGGCTGTACTAGAGTTCCTTATATATACTAAATATAAAAGGTATTTCTAATATTCTGCCTCCCTACCTGATAACGAAAAACTAGAAACACCTATCAATGTAAACTAGTCCAGTACAACCTCATTTCTGACAGCGTCAACAAGGGAACAAATAACCTCGTCTTTAATTTCCACACCAGGCTGCATAATATTTTGGTTTATTTTGGTCAATATATCCAAGCAGTGGTGATTGTGGACTCATTCATTCTTTCTGTGATATGGTTTGAATGACTTGCTGAAGCTATTGGTGAGGGGTGAGGGGGGTTCCACTTAAAAGCAACGACAAGTAATGTTGAAACGTGCTGTGGGCAAAATTTGTTTTATGAATGAAAGTGAATCTTTGTTCAGCATCAATTTCCTTATCAGTCTGAAAGGCTGCAGGTTCAATAAAACATCACATCCACACTGTGTACTCTAAAAAATACATTCATTCCCAATAGAACTTAAGTAAAGTGATTGAAATCACCAGAAATACCAGAACACAGGAAGTTTATATTTGCGGAGGCCATCGCAAAAGACACAGTTGGAGCCTCACACCCAATCGGCATTGAGAGATGGTGAAATCTCAAATGTCCAGGCTAAATGAAGTTTAACTACAGAAAATGAGTCATTCTTTCTCCTATTTCTCACTTCATTGCCCTCCTCTTTCTTGCTGCTTCTTTTCCCGCTTGCATTCCACCGGCTCCAGCTCCAGCCGCACTGTGCAATCTGTCAGTCATGTGTAGCCTCTGTCAAGTTTTCCACTAAGACCCGGGTAATCCTGCCATCGCTGAGGCTGTTAACTGGCTAATTACGGAATATATGGCCGTCACAGCCTCCTAATCCTCCACTCTCATTCACTTTTGCCCATTAAGGGTCCCGGAGGATTACTGTAACAATCACACCTCCTTCTCTCTTTGATGGTATACGGGGATTAGTATTAAAATATACAGTGTGTGTCACCGAAACGATGGCGGTGCTATCGAGAAAGGGAAGAGAAGGAGCTGCTACACCGAGGCAGTCGTATACGGTAAAAGACAAGGTTGTCACACATACATTAAAAGGAGCGTTACACCAGCACGTTATGTTTTCGGTCATAAAGCCGGAGACTACTAATGTCCTAAAAAGTTTTACACAGTGGTAATAATTGCAGAACTGGAACTGTATGGAATAATCCAGCATCCATCCGTCTTGTACTGCAGGTACCGTGGTTTTCTCTCTGAACACTACAACGTGGAAATTTGTTTAAATGTCGGATTCGGCTTCTGTCCAAGTTATTTTTTGAGATCTTTCAAAGGCTGACAAGAAAATATAACTCGCAGAACCTGTTTCAATAACATTCAAAAATGATCATGACATTTTCAAACATGTTAAAGCAAACTATAAAAGTTTTCTAACTGAAATTATCAGCTTAAAAGCTACTCACAGCTTAAATTGTGAGAATCAGGTTCATCAAGTTCATGTGTATAAAGTCGAAGTAAAGATCAGTCAAAAAGAAGATTGAAAACGAGTGTTTATCACCAATATTCAGCAAACAGTATTAAAATATGAACAGATTTGGTGTATTTATTATGGCAGCTGCTCTTCTAGTTCAGGGAGACGGGGATCATTGATAGACTTTTCTCACTACATGAATTCCACATAATCAGTCGGACACAGAGCCCAACAGAACTAACCAACACGTCGGGCTACTGGGGTGCGCTGCTGCTCAGAAACAGATAATATAGTGTTACTTTAAGATGGTCATGCAACATTTAATGTCTGATAATACATAAAAAAGTACAATTATTATTCAAATACATCAAGACGATGCTAATTAACACACATCCGCTATGGTTAACTAAAATGTCATAAAAACCAGGGATCTCTGCTGTGGAGAGAAGGTCGAGCTGCTTAGCTTCCGTCTGTCAACACCTGAGTAAACAGATGATATTTCCAAGGGAAATGTCTCTGGTAAGACTCTTGGTCCCGTGCTCTCCAGCACAGTTTTGTTAACAGATGCCGTGTAGTCTTTGCCATGTTTAACAGCAGCTGGTTTTCATGGCAGTCGTGTTCCCTGTCGGTTCATTGCGGCCGGAGTTAGTAGCAACTACAAAGGTGAAGCCTGCAACTGATCCGACAAGCCGCTCCTCGGCTGCAGTCCAGCGTCACACAACTGTTTGGGTTATGGGGCAAATTAAATATACGTTAGAATCTTGCTTTGTTTGAATACTGCACATGACTATAAGTTAAAACTGACATTTGCTGAAATCTAATTTTTAAATGGAAGTAATTGTGAAATACAGTGATTACAAAGCAGACAATATATAGGGTAACACAAACAAAAGTAAGACAAAAGCTAATATAAATTTAACAAAAGTAGAGACAAGCTGCCACATGAATGACACTGTCCTCAGGGGAAAACCTGGAAAGATCCCAGGCCGCCCTCACTCGAACAACCAGATTAATTTCATCTGAGTTGAATTAATTATACATAGGAAAAAATGGAGGCTATACTATATAGCCTATAGTAGAAACCAGATGTAAACTATACATTTATTAAGTTGATTAATGTTAATAAGGCTTTGTGGGAAGGAAAGTGGATTCAAGGGCTCTTTCGTTCTCTCTTATTAGATAATCATGTGACTGGTTTTGGTAACGACTCGTCTACATCTCATCTCATCGTCATCCGCTTATCCGGGGTCGGGTCGCGGGGGGAGCAGCTCAAGCAGGGGGCCCCAGACTTCCCTTTCCCGGGCCACATTGACCAGCTCTGACGGGGGGATCCCGAGGCGTTCCCAGGCCAGTGTTGAGATATAATCTCTCCACCTAGTCCTGGGTCTTCCCCGGGGTCTCCTCCCCACTGGACGTGCCTGAAACACCTCCCAAGGGAGGCGCCCAGTGGGCATCCTTACCAGATGCCCGAACCACCTCAGCTGACTCCTTTCTAAGTAAAGGAGCAGCGGCTCTAATCCGAGTCCCTCACGGATGACTGAGCTTCTCACCCTATCCCTAAGGGAGACGCCAGCCACCCTTCTGAGAAAACTCATCTCGGCCGCTTGTACCCGCGATCTCGTCCTTTCGGTCATCACCCAGCCCTCATGACCATAGGTGAGGATAGGAACGAAGATCGACCGGTAGATCGAGAGCTTTGCCTTGCGGCTCAGCTCTCTTTTCGTTACAACAGTGCGGTAAAGCGAACGCAATACCGCCCCCGCTGCTCCGATTCTCCGGCCAATCTCACGCTCCATAGTACCCTCACTCGCGAACAAGACCACGAGGTACTTGAACTCCTTCACTTGGGCTAAGGACTCATTTCCTACCCGGAGTAAGCAATCCATCGGTTTCCTGCTAAGAGTCATGGCCTCAGATTTAGCGGTGCTGATCCTCATCCCAGCCGCTTCACACTCGGCCGCCAGCCGATCCAGTGAGTGCTGAAGGTCACAAGCCGATGATCCAATGAGGACCACATCATCCGCAAAAAGCAGTGACGAGATCCTCAGACCACCGAACTGCAACCCCTCCCCACCACGACTACGCCTCGATATCCTGTCCATGTATATCACAAACAGGATTGGTGACAAGGCGCAGCCCTGGCGGAGACCAGCACCCACTGAGAACGAAACTGACTGGCTGCCGAGGACCCGAACACAGCTCTCGCTTTGGGAGTACAGAGATTGGATGGCCCTGAGGAGAGATCCCCTTACCCCATACTCCCGCAGCACCTCCCACAGTTTCTCCCGGGGGACCCGGTCATACGCCTTCTCCAGATCCACAAAACACAAGTGGACCGGATGGGCATACTCCCAGGCCCCCTCCAGGATCCTTGCGAGAGTGAAGAGCTGGTCCGTAGTTCCACGTCCGGGGCGAAAACCGCATTGTTCCTCTTCAATCTGAGGTTCGACGATCGGCCGAACCCTCCTTTCCAGCACCTTGGAGTAGACTTTACCAGGGAGGCTGAGAAGTGTGATACCCCGATAATTGGTACACACTCTCTGGTCCCCCTTTTTGAACAGGGGAACCACCACCCCGGTTTGCCACTCCTTTGGCACTGTACCCGACTCCCACGCGATGTTGAATAGGCGTGTCAACCATGACAGCCCCTCAACACCCAGAGCCTTTAGCATTTCTGGCTGGATCTCATCAATCCCTGGGGCTTTGCCACTGCGGAGATGTTTGACTACCTCAGTGACCTCCACCAGGGAAATTGACGACGAAACACCATCAACCTCGAGCTCTGCCTCCAACATAGAGGGCGTGTTATTCGGATTCAGGAGTTCCTCAAAGTGTTCCTTCCAACGTCCGACGACCTCCTCAGTTGAGGTCAACAGAGTCCCATCCTTACTGTACACAGCTAGGATGGTTCCCCGTTTCCCCCTCCTGAGGTGCCGGATAGTCTTCCAGAAACACTTTGGTGCCGACCGAAAGTCCTTCTCCATGGCCTCTCCGAACTTCTCCCACACCCGCTGCTTAGCCTCCGACACGGCAGCAGCTGCAGCCCTTCGGGCCTGTCGGTACCCTGCAACCGAGTCCGGAGTCCTCCAGGATATCATATCCCGGAAGGCCTCCTTCTTCAATCGGACGGCTTCCCTGACCACCGGTGTCCACCACGGTGTCCGAGGGTTACCGCCCCTTGAGGAACCTAAGACCCTGAGGCCACAGCTAGCCGCCGCAGCTTCAGCAATGGAGGCTTTGAACACTGCCCACTCCGGCTCAATGTCCCCAACCTCCACAGGAATGCCAGAAAAACTCCGCCGGAGGTGTGAGTTGAAGATACCTAGGACGGGGGCCTCCTCCAGACGTTCCCAGTTCACCCGCACTACTCGTTTGGGCTTACCAGGTCTATCCGGAAATTTCCCCCATTCCCTGATCCAACTCACAACCAGATGGTGGTCGGTTGACAGTTCCGCCCCTCTCTTTACCCGAGTGTCCAAAACATGCGGCCTCAGATCAGATGACACGATCACAAAATCGATCATTGATCTTCGGCCTAGGGTACTCTGGTACCAGGTACACTTATGAGCACCCTTATGTTCGAACATGGTGTTTGTTATGGATAATCCATGACTACAATCGTCTACAATGGATGATAATTATTGAATATTATTATTAATCTTGCTTGTTATTATAGTTGACTGTTCACATGAGGTCATAACAACCACAGGTCAATGTCCCTGTGCTCCCGAGCAGCCACTTATTGTCATTCTAACAATAATGCCTGAGTAAAAACAGCTATCACCATTTTGTTTTGCGTATTAATATGCTGCAGGTTATTGTCTCCTTATCAGATACAAATCAACTATATACAAACATATCAATGTTTTCTCCTGAGCTTGTTTTAACTGTCTTGAATTCGGCTTTTATTGATACACTAACTTTTCTGCCTCAGTAAAAAATCTTTCTTTAAGTTTCTGGTGTTCCCACTCAAGTCTTTTTATCCACACATTGAAAATAGACACAAAACTATGTTTAAAATACAGAATAGGTCCGTTGAGATTTTGAACCACAAATAATAATGTTTTCCACTCAGAGAATAACACCCATTAAATATGTTTTTCTTCTTGATTTGTTCCTCCGCAGCATTGACATTAACCACTTGTTTTTATTTTTATCTTAAAAAACGACCTGCAAAGATGCCTCGCCACACTGGATTTGAGTTTTAGTGCTTGTTTTTCCACCTAAACTTTCTCAAAAAGTCGGAGGAAGTTTTTCCTTTTCAGAAGTTAATATTCCTTGTGACAAAGTGGGACAGGGAGATAGAATAGAAGGTAAAAAGGACAAAGACATCACAGCACTAACTGATAGGAGCCACATTAAAGCACCGCTCCTCTGCCTCCTGGCAACACTCCGACGGAAGAAGGGAACAAAAGAGACGGAGGGGAGGGAAAAGGGAGAGGGAAAATGATAAGCCAGCAAATCTTATTATTTCACAGGTGGAAGAGTTCGGTTATCACGTATGTTCTCCCCCCCTCCGCTCTCGCTCTCTGATTTCCCCTCTCGTATATATACACTTTTACACGTCTTCCCAGTTTTCACCCACACCCTTCTTTCTCTCTCTCTTATCCACACCTGCACACTTTCCTACTCTGTTTGCTTTCTTCTCCTCTCTGCTTCATTTGAGCCACCGCTCCTTGGAGTCGCTCTCCGCCTGCAACGTGCCTGTAATCACAGTGCACGATGTGTGTTGTGTTGAGTTTGTTAACAAGTGGTTAGAATCCTGCGACGCTGGGAGGTGGAGCAGGGTCTCCCCGCAGCATTACGTGTTAACCTGATTTACAGAGGAAGATAACACCTCTCTCCGGTTTGTTTGCCGCTTTCAGACCTTCACACTTGTACAGTTGTGCATCTGCACTCACAGACACATTCTCTCCTCCGACTCTCTGTCTTATTTCCTCAGTCGCTGCTTTGTTCTCTCCTCTGACACATTAGTTTCTGATTCTCCACCTCAGCTCAGTCACAGTCAGCAGGCACCAAGACAAATAGGCTCCATCCTCCCCTTTGTTATTTGTCTTGACACTGCAAAACATTTTGTTTTTAAAGAATGAGCTTAAATGTGTTTACGTGATTTTTCTGTATTTGATCTTTAATTTGAGTTCTTACCTGACAACTCATAAATGCACTTTGATGCTGTAGTAGAAAAATTAACTAAACATGGTTGACAAACTATTTTGTATTTGGATAGTAAGTTTCTGCAGCCTTGTAGAAGACTGTTATGACTTGTATTTACATACACCAAATGAGTTGAGCTGTTTTATGGTCGGCACTGTTAATGACGTGAATAAGGTGAGACCTTTTGTTACTTATTTACCCATCAAAGGAAGGAGTGGATGTCTTCTTATCACCTAAGGAAACACATGTGAATCAGCTGCTAATGTTTAGATTCCTCTCCTTCCCCCACCCATGTATCCTTCCTGGATTGGTTCAGAAGGACAGCCCTAAATCCTCCTATATAAGATCTGTGTTTTTGACTGTTCTTCATCCTCACTCTGAGACCCTTGTGGTTTCCCTGTGTTGATCCTTTCTGCAGAAATTCCCTTATTAAATACACGTAGATAACTTTGTTGTTTCCAGCCTCTTGTATCTCCAGATTTCCATCACAATGTCAGTATGAATGCTGTGATTCTCTTCGCTCAAATATTTACTCTGAGGATTGTCTTGGACATATGAGGAAACCTCTGTTATTTATGCTTATTTGTATATTTTAAAACACAGGGATGACATTATCCCCCGAATGGGGCATGTCCTTTATTTGCAGAGCGACTCCTATCACAACTATATCCAAACAACATATCATCCGGGCCATCGGACGAGCCCCGGACACATACAGCGATAATAAACAGTGAGGCTCACCAGCCAAGTTGAGTGTTCGGAGCATCAGCCACTAAAACAGACTTTTCTGTCTATGCTGTGATAGGTTCTGTTCGAGACGTACACATTGATATAGACAGGGAGACCACTTCCTGAAAAGTAGGTACAGTGGTGCTACCAGTTAGCCTGGATGCCAGACGAACTTAGCCCCGCCCACAACATTTTGGTCGGGCAGTTCGGTCTGGAGTCGCTCCATTGGGAAAAAATTATGGGGCGTGTTTCAACTGACCAGGAAGTAAAATTCCTCTTCGCTCAATTGGATAGACCTACAACCAATCAGAGCAACGTAGTATGTGATGTATGCTAAGCAACGCATTGTGAGTTATTTACTGGGTTCACACCGGACGCTTCAGCGCAGCGCCAAGCCTTAAATAACAGCTGGCTCCCATCCACTCCCATGTTAAAACTTTGTGCCGGTCACACCGGAGGCTGAAGCACCGCGAGGCAGCCTTGGCGCAGCGCGGTGCTTCAGCCTCCGGTGTGACCGGCACAAAGCCGTGCAGCGATCTACTGGATCAACGGGTGATATTATTAGCGCTGCCCGGCGGTTCAGCGTTGCTTCAGTGTCCGTTGTGAACAGCCAAGCGCCGGGGCGATAGGGATTAGCGCTGTGCTCTGGCGTCGCCTCCACGTTCTGTGTTCCTCTTTCAAAATGAATGCGCTGTCGATGTCTTCGAAAACAGACTCAATGGCAGCATCTACACATCTCAGCTCGCCAGCGGCAGGCATGTTTGTTGAAAACGAATTCAACCCGAGGGCACTGTGATGACGTGGTTGATTACGTTACCGTTGATCATCTGTCAATCATCGTATAAAGCCCGCCCTGACAATCTGATTGGCCCGGTCCGGCCATAATTTTTTCCCAATGGAGCGACCCCAGACCGAACTGCCCGACCAAATCTGTTGTGGGCGGGGCTAAGTTCGTCTGGCATCCAGGCTAGCTACCAGCTACACTCCCTTAAAAAAATGCTTGAGAAACACGTCCGCAGTTTGTACATGTCAAAATATTGAAATGAGCAATATTTTAGAGACACTTAATGGTTTGTTTCTCTTTAGGGATAAGGCGTACTTGAGAGATATTAAAATTGTTTTACCTCTCTCGGCGGAAAGTGGACATTTTATGAGTCATTGATATAGATTGGTTGAACTTCCCCTGTCTATCAGCTCAACAGCAGCAGTACAAGTGGTACTTGTGTTCAGAATGTAAGTGTTTGTTTGTTTGTGCCAAGCTACTGTTTACTACACTTGTGGAATTTTTGCTAAAATACTACTCTGGCTTTGCCATTCCTAAAATCAATAGTTATAATGGTTTCTGAAGAGAGGCTGAAATCATTCTGGACAAAATACACTTCCCCCATCTCTAACATCCACATCTACCCCCCCCCCCTCCCCCCCCCCCCCCTCACTCTGTAGTGGTTAAAAGCATGAAGCAATTTCTCTTTTTAGGTGAAAGTAGAAGGCCAATCCTGCACAAAGCAATTACTGTGCATTCTTGTTCACACACATATACCAAAACACCACACAGCAAGGCAAAAAGTACTGTATAGTAGGAAAGATACAGTAAGGCTCCACCTATAACCATTGTTCAGGTCTCACACAAACACACACACACAAAACAACAAACTGTTCCAGCCGACTCTCTTCTTCCCGTGGCACATAATCAGCAGCACCCAAATAAAGACACTGGCAGTTAAAAGAATAACGAGCTGAGAAATAAAGGGAAGTGAGAAAAAGGAAAGGAAAGGAAAGGAAAGGGGAGAGGCAGGGAAGGGAAAGAGGACAGGAGAAAAGAGATCGGAAAAGAAAAGGTAGAGGAGAGGAAAGGAAGAGGGGCGAAGAGAGGAGAGAAGAAAGGAGAGGAGAGGAGAGAGAAAAGAAGGAAAGGAAAGGGGAGAAGTATGGAAAGATGGGCGAAGGAAGGAGAGAGGAAAGGAGATGAGTGGAGAGGAATGGAGAGAAGAGGAGAAGTAAGATGAGGAGAGGAAGAGCGAGTGAGTGAGTGAGATGTGGTTTCTTCGCTCTTCAGCTTGTGTAAAATAAATAATCACTTGTATTCATTATGAATGTGATGTGTGACAGTATTTAGAGCCGTTAGGCGGAATATGAGCAATAACAAAATACCCACAATGCACCAACCACACACTACTGTGAGAGTCAAGAAAGAGGGGGGGAGGAGAACCTGAAAAGTCTAGTGAAGTAAAGTGAGGAAGTAAAAACAGCAAAGAATGTGAGTGAAAATTATGAAAGAGTGGGAATAGAGTGGGAGTGGAAAAGGGGAAGAAAGAGAGAGGGATGTAGGGGAGGAAAGTGAGAAGGATGAGATGGGGGGGTGGGAGATGGTGACTACAGGCTCTCTGGTGTCTTATATCTTTGATCTAAATGTACTTTGGCATTTCTCCTCTCCTCTCCTCAGATGCAATTAGATTCCTCGCTAGCCAAGCAGACGCAGATGAAATGGCTGCTTAATGACTTCCCAAGCAATGCAAACCTTCCATCTGGAGCCTCCTGCTTCTCGCCCCCCCCCCCCCCCCCCCTTCTCCTCCATTCCTCGCCCATCTCCTCCATATTTTTTACTTAGATTTTCTGTCAGTTTTCTTGTATATTCTTCTTCTTTTCTTGACTTTTTTTTCCTCCTTTCATCTTGACTCATCATTTATTTTGCGCTTTAAATTCCTCTCTTCACTGTTCTCTATCCCCCTATTCCCTTTACCTTTTTTACTTGCCTTGATTCTTGTCCTCTTTCTTTCTAATTCTGTATTTTTTCTCTTGTGCAACTCATATACGAAAGTCCTGAAAACATAGAATATCATTTTATATGTTTGTGTTTCTGGCACTAATTTCGTCACATTTATCAAGTAAGGCACTTTTTCTATCTGTGTAAGGTGCATTACAAATAAACTTGACACTCTTTACTTATGAAAGTGCAGTGATCCCCCGAACTGCTGGAATGATTCCATCAGGCGTCTGACGTCTGATGGTTGTGATGGTGATTATGATGATGATGCTCCTCACAGCTAGTTTTAGCCTAAATAACCTCCTCAGACATCATATTGCCATGTAAAGACAATTCTTCCCCAGTTATCACATGACCAGATTGCTAGTTGGTTGGTATTTGTTATGTCTACTATTAAATCACAGGTCACAGAATAAGAGCTGGATTTTATTTTTGCTTGTGTTCTCTTGTATATGTGGACACTTGTGAATGTATGCTCATAAATTAAAGACTTGAAAAATAAAAGTTAGTCTTAAAAAATGGTTGTAGATATGTGTCTTTAGCAATACACTACTTAGACACAATGCAAATACAGATACACTTAGTAATTAGAGGCATTATCACAAAGAGTACAAGTTGCACACCAACAAATCATTGGACCCAAAGCAGCATATTTCCACCATGTGTACTCTTCTTTCGTTGCAAACTGTTTTTTCAAAGTTACACGATGGAAGGATTCTCAAAAGTGTCTCTCTAATTAAAATACCACTAATGTCTTGCCAAACCAGTAAACAGTGTGTGTGTGGTTTAAATATAGGACAGCAGCCAGATGATATCAGCAGTTGCCCTGAACACCCTTGGTAATCCCCCCCCCCTTACAGATCTAGTTTCTGAGCTGTATTGAGTTGTACTGATGAAATATAAAGGAAAGACGTGAACATTTTTGAGAGGAAAAGATTTTGTTACATAAAATTTTAATTAATTTTGCTTTAACTTATAACCTAAAATGCAGACTCGCTATTGTCAAATTCTTAACTTCCCAACATAGATTTGAAAGATAGACATATTTCTACTTCCCTCCCTGGTCGTCAGGTTTGTGAAATGACAAAAACTTTACAATCCCCAGAGTTGTTGGTGAGACCATCAGCCGTCTAATCACATGGCTGCTTGTCTAACCTGCATGTAACTGCTGTCTCCATCTCTTCATGCTCATCTCTCTCCATCTCACTGGTACTTTGCGATGCTCCGCTCATCTTTTCATCTCTCCACAGGAGGAAGGGCGCATTTTCTAATCAGGCTGAGTAATGCATATTTAATGAATTTGGCAGTGAAGTCGCGTGGTGTGTGTTCATGCACAAACGTACACAAAGATGGGGTGTACATGCACGCACACACACACACACACACACACACACAAGTGGATGCTCAACCAAAGCCACAGAGGCGTGCTCACTGCCAGTCACAGGTGGATGCCAAGATTGAAACACACACACAGACACACACACATAAATATGTACAAAATTGGGTATTAGTGTGTGCAGCCAACAGGACATTGTACAGGGGTTCATCTATGATTCTCAGGTCTCCGTGGATAATGGTGGCCAGTACACAGCAGATGGTTAAAAACACACACACACACACACACACACACACACACACACACACACACACACACACACAAACACACACAAACTTACTGACCCTCCACTGTCCAGGACATTCAATCTGCTGCTCTTTTATGGTTTTAATTAACACAGTTTTGTTTATGATTTTGTATTGTATTTCCTAATTCACTGTCATATGAGCTGTGCTGTGAGGCCATTTTCACATGAAGGGCAAAGTTTGCTGACATACAAATACATTTGTCACAAAAGTCTATTAAATCCCACAGTTGGATGACTATTGAGCCACTGTTCTATTTTCAGAAAGAGTTTAGAATCAAACCTGCTTTACTGCTTATTAAATCGATAACTTACTGTTCCAATGACGTTACTCAATAACTAGTTCTCATACAAGTAGGCAGAAATAGATTTCAGGAGCAAAACCGGAGTAAAAATGAGATCACTTTTCATAACCTTTACCTGTCATGTAAAGGTTATGAGACATTTGTAGGAAGCAATCATTTCAAAGACATGAACACATAGAGCACTATGACATAAAGTAAAACAGTTTTGCAGCAGCATCATCAATACTATTGTTGTTGACCTCACGTACCCTCACATAAGTACCCTTAGCCTATGACTGGACATAATTTACTCTTACATTCATTTTGTGCTCTTTGTATAAAAGGATTAATTCAATCCTGAGGCTTCATGCATCTGCTTCTGTTTGTGAATCAATATGCTGGACAACCTAGAATTGAACTGAACTAAACCACTAAAATATAAACAGGCTCAACTTCTGCAGTCCATTTTAATATATGCAAAGAGGAAATATCCACGGACCTGAAATAAACTCTGCTTTTAGAAAGGACACTATAATCCTCTCAAAACATTTAAAAATGACTGATGCTAATGCGACAGACGGCTAATCACTATTTGTCTTGCGGCAAAGTATTTTAGGAACAGGTGTAATGATGGATTTTTTTTTTTTTTTCACTTTCCAGAGGATGAGGGTTGCATGAGAATCAGCAGGCAAGGAAAGGTGAATTTATTTAAAACTTTTCAATGGAAAACTTACAAAGTCCTTCACATGAAACCAGAGAAGAGAGAGAGAGAAGAGAGAGAGAGAGACAGAGACAGAGAGAGAGAGAAACGCTGGTAACCTTTCTAACAAGGGACAGAAAAAAACTAAACACAAACAAATATCTCCAGTTAAAAACAATCGGAGTCATATACGTAGAAAACCCAGATGATGATGTCAAGAGAGATTCTTGCTGTCGTGAACGCGTCTGAGCGGAGAGTCTACCACTGTGCTGTTCATGTTTGAGCAGCCACCTCTGAAACCAAAGTACGGATCCAGTTCTTGAGTCATGTCTGAAAACAGCTTCACTGACTAACATCAGGAGCAGCTAATTGCCTGTGACTGAAAACCCAAAGGTCCAGATAAATTGATTTATTTGACCGGCTTTTACAACTTTCCACTAAACCAACAGTTGCTTTTAATTCTTAGCAAATGTGGCCTGTTGTATGAAAAAATTGCTGCTAAAGGTCAACTTTTTTGCGGGGGTTTGCGCCTGAGGCAGGCCACAGCCAATTATGAATACTAATGAAATATTAAATGTGGAATGTCAGAACAGTGTTGGTTAAAGAGGGAACTGCATGGTCATTTGAATTTATCGCCCATGGCGTTAACTACCAGCCAGCCATGACTAGTTTCAAATTCGTCAGTCTCAATATTTTTAATTTACTTTTACTTTTTCACACACACAAATTCAATGAAATTAAGGGAATGGCTGTCAGTCAGTGGTGATACTCAACTTTGAAGTATGTCTCCAGGAAAAAGTTGAAGTGGTGGATAAGTCAAGAAAATTAAGATGAACCACTGTTTCATTTCATTCATTCACGGCCGTGTTCATGCCCAGAATTAACTTGGTTGTTCCCGAGAGTGCACAACTCTTAATACATCAATTCACATCTGCCATTATGTGACTTCATGTGCTTCTCCAGGGACCCCTTGAGATTTGATCTATATGCAAATAAACCATTGTTGTTTTTGGCCAGTCTGACTGTGACAGAGGTCGGTTTTCAATGTGTTTGAGTGTGTGTGGTTGTTTGTGTTAGATAGAGAGAGCCTCAGCAAATCAAGGTGCTGCCCACAGCTGGAACTAATTTTTAACCATTTAAACTTGACAAGTAATATGCTGGTATTAGACCAGTGGGTCAGAGGACGTCGGTAGTTGGTCCTTCATTATGGACCAAGACACATTTGCATTCATGCAGCTACAAGAATGTGGCCACATGCACAGAGTGATCGGATCCCAGCTGCATCACTTGTGATCAGATCACCTGAGGTGGTGGTTAATACCCAGTCTGAGCAGGGCCTCTCCTTCCCCCCTGCTGTGTGTGCTTACCAATGATAATGAAACACCTTCACTGTGACAGCGCAAGCTAGAGACTCACAGCATGAACCTTCTTCTGCTGCCCAGTGAGTGTCTCACACGCACACACACACAGACTCACACACACACACTTGTGAAAAACCAGGTACACATAGGAACACGGCTACGGCCTCCCCTGCCTCTGGTTTTGATTTACCTGACATGCCAGATGGTGTGTTACACAGAAGCATCAGGGAAGTCGTCCACAGGAAACATTAAGAAAAGTGGACGGATTAACCATCCCCCCCCCCCCCCCCCCCCCGTCACAATCATCGTAGTAGGTTTAAAAACAATGAAAATGAATGTGAATGACACAAGATGACTTCAATTGTACCTTTTTTAAGCGCTTGCCAACTTGGGTTGCCCCAAATTTACATTATTAACATATCTGTGATTACACTGCAGGGAATTATTAAACTTCTGTGCTTATCTGATGGGGTCATTTATAATACTTCAAATATTTTCAAACTGTATTGTTAGTGTCAACCTACAGGCTCATGTCAGCAAACTGCCTAGCTCACAGGAAATTAGAGAACAAAGTTAAAAAGTAATAACAGCAGTGCCCTTTTGACGTTTTTAGAATTTGTAAACTCGCAGCTTTTAGAAGCCTGTTCTTCCAGAGAAAGAGGCAACAGCAGATGAAGAATGAAAACCTGTCCTAGTTAAAAGTAGAATCATGCAATTTTATAATGGCTAATTTATTAGAGATTCATCAATGACTATTAATTTCAATAAAGCAGAGAGGTTAAAATATGTAATAAATAGAGGGCAGGTATTCTACTTAGCTGAAAATATAAAGAGTACTCAAAATATAATTCACCATCGTCAAAAAAGTCCTTTTTGCCAAAGTATGTGTTGAGCAGTTAGGAATCAAACTAATTTGTAATCAGGCCACACTTCATCTCTTATTTTGAAACAGCTGAGATTAATAAGGGGAATCATCTCCAGATTAAAAGAGCTTGATTAGCTCAGTTAAACTGATCCCATCAATTACAGGTTTGATTGGCTGTGACACAGCTTCTAAAGAGTTATCTGTTTATCCATCCATCTGTGTCTTTCTCCCTCAGACTCTGACTTTCTCCTGTGTGGAGGCACGCAGTGATTTTAACTGAGTGGAGAGCAGAGTCAAAAAGTTTGTGCAAACACTACAGGAAGTCATCATGTCCAATCATCGAAGCTAATGTGTCTGTCAGAGGGAAACGAGTCAGAAGGCCATACAGTTGTGTAAAAACATGCAAACATACATAATTTACTGCACATGTGGACATCAAACAACATATATAGCATAATGACGAACTTGAGTAACAGCCCCACATGCGATATGTGATGCGCAGCTTATGTGGGATATGCTCATGTGTTGTATGCATGAACACACGCATACATGCATACACACCTTTCATGCACCCACGCAGAAACACTGCACATAACAGGTAATGCACATGTGCGCACACTGACACACACATCATAGTGAGAATGGTTTTTCTTGATATTACTCTGGGTGTCAGCGCTGGCAGCCTGAAAGCCCGAGATAGAGACACAGAGGGAGAACGAGGGGAAAGAAAAAGAGCAGGAATACAGAGAAAGGAATTAACTGGTGACATCCATGCGAGAAGGGATCTGATGACTAGAACTATATTTCATTTTCACTTTGTCCCTTGAAAGAAGCAGCCTTGTGGCTTTGTGTGTGCGTTCATTTTTTGTGTGTTTCTGCTGCAGTGTGTATTGGAACGCCGCTCCATGCATGTATATGTGTATCTGTGTGGTTGGTCGAGAGGGTGTGTGATCCAGGGGTGTTTCTTGTTAATGTATTCAAGAGTGTGTGAGGCAACGTAGGTATACTTCATCTACCTGTTAAGGCATTTCTTATTAGTGTGTGTGAGTGTTCATTGTACATTATATGTTTTACTGTCTGTGAGTATGCTGGCTACTGCATTTCAGTCCTGTATGTGAATGCTGAACCATGAACAAAGGTTTGGAGGGTGTTGGGTCACATTACACTGGACACATAATATATTTTTCCATGCCATGGTTGTCTTATTGTGTAACAGTCCAACTGATCCTCATTTTATTATCAATTATATTACAATGTTGGATAAAAATATATTAACTATGAACTCCATACATTTATTTATCTATCCTTTGTGTAATCATGACTTTCCCATTGGTCTGAAATATCTGCTTCGTAGGGACAGAAAACATAAAATAAAAAAGCACGGTAACAGAATAAAGCACAGACCAGAAACTGTAATGACTTATCTAAAATAAGAAGCATGTGTTAAAAGGAATGTCATCGTTAAAATGTTACTAATCGTAGTTCAGACCAACAAAACAAAAAGGTTAAGTGATCATTTGAGAATATTACAAAGATTGTTCATAACAAGATAAGCTTCGGTTAGTAGTCTTATAAATCCTCCCTTCTGTACTACACAAACATCTGCCTGTGTGTGTGTGTGTGTGTGTGTGAGTGTGTGTGTGGATGGAAAGGTGGCATAGGGTGTTAATAACACCATCTGCCTTTGCCCCTAATCATAGACAGACACACACGGACACACACACACACACACACACACGGACACACACACATGCCCATCTGTATTGGGGAGCAGCACTTCATTCTGTGAATACATAAAGTTCATACTGTAGGTCTGCATCGCTGTTTTGTGTTTAATAACTTGTTTTTGTGTGTGCGTGCAAACTCTCAATCATTCTAATTGCAAATGATGGATTGATTTCAGTCTCATTTCTCTCTCTCTCTGTCATTCTTCTCTCATCCTCCCAGTTTTTCTGCGCCCGTCTCTCTTTCCCCTTCCCTCCTGCTCCCTCCATCTCGCTATCTCTTTTTCATATGCTAACACTCTGATTAGGGATTTGTTGGCCTCCCGGCAGTTTGAACCAATCAAGAGCTAGTTAAACCGAGAGTGCTCACACCTGTCCTGACAGGAATGATAACCACCGTGGCCAATCACTGCTGCTCTGTCCCGTTGCCACGGTGATCAGCCTGTTTTGGAATGCCCACGGTGGCATACTGGGAGACGCGTTGCATTCAGATGGCTGTGAGACCTGTGAGCCTGTTTGAAGAGGAGGATGAGTTCCTTTAATTTCCCATTTGAGCTGTGTTGACCTACGTGGAGCCTGAGAGTGGCAGGTTTGCTGGTAAGCTGCTTCCAGACGTGCTCCTCTCTCCTGAAATGTTCCATAAGGGCTCGATGTGAGAATGCAAATGTCCGGGTTAGTTGTTCCAAACATTTGCCAGAACTTTTTCCTGCAGCCCCAGTCCAGAGACATGTAAATTGTTCATAGGTGTGAATGGACACGTGGTTGTCTCTATATGATGTTCCCTGCCTCTCTGCAGATTTATCAGCTGGGACTGGCTCCAGTGCTCCTGCAATCCTCGATGGATAAGTGGTATAGTTAATGGATGGATGGCTTTGTTTTAATTAAATGCTTTTTTTTGGTGCTCTTTTACTTTCATTTACTCTTGAACTTACAGTAAGCGAACCAAGTAAATGTTAAATCATTTTGAACTGTATTTTTTCCTCTCATGCCAAATATGTGCACTCTCCAGTCAAACTATGCTAAGATCCAGTTTACTCAAGTTGCTGTTGCTGTGTAAATAGTGTATCGAAAAAATTTTAAGCACAAAATATAAACGTTTTAACCCTTAAATCATACAGCCACCATTTCAGCATCATGTTAAGAGGTGGCCTGATTTCCCAAACAGCATTGAAGAAGCAAACAAGTAAAAAATACAGAGGGAGGAAGACAGAGTGATGAACTCAGGGGAAGACAATAAATCAAAAGAGGGGCGGAGACATGAAGTGACCAAGATGGGGAAGTTGGACTCAATGGAAAAGGAGAAGAGAACAATCAGAGGCAGTCATAGATTGTTCGTACGGCTAACTCTTAAATATTATGCAATGCATGTTTTCAAAACAGAAATCTATCATATTGTAATACTTTGTTGTGTTTTGCAGCCTGCAGCCTTTATATGGCTTAAACAGCGCTGCTGATGTCATAAGGAAATATGCCAATAAACTTATGGTGAGAGTAAACCAAAAAAGCGAGTTGGAGACAGAGAAAGAGAATGGAGAGATGAAAAGGTAGAAGGGCTGTCTGCTATTCCACACACCTTAGCCTTTCATCAGTGTCGTGTGCGTAGGCGATGGTGGCGTGTGTTGGTTCCTATTCGTCTGATACCTCTGACTCGTTCTTATTAATACAGTGACACCTTTATTTATTCATTATCATGCTCATATTTTATTCATCCCTTGTTTCATTTTATTTTTATTTATCGCAGAGCTTTCCGCTGAAGGCATCATCAATGGAATGGTGGAGTTTGATCAAACACTGACAGGGACGTTTGTGTGTGTGTGTGTGTGTGGGATTGAAAAAGGGAACAAAAAGTAGAGGATTAAAGTGGAGTAAAATTGACTTTATTAAATGACACTTTACTTTGCAAAGCGCCCTCTCGTCAGTAAGATAGCGACAAATCAAACCACACAAATTGTAATTCCTTTGTTCCTCTTCTCATTTTGAAAGTAACACATTCATACAGCAGAACACCCGAGTGCCAACGCTCAATTAATTTACAGTGTTGCACGTCTTCTGTCAAACTTGCACAAACACATGAAGCAGGTGCAGTTCATAGATAAACACATTAAAGGATGAGAATTCACCACCAAATAACCAAACACCTGTGACATGGTCTCAGATTTTTAGACCATGACCAGATCCTACCATAGGTTAACATGCCCTGATGTCCAGAGACACATCACTTTCCTCATTCACTGTCCATTGCTGCAGTTCTTTTGAACCTCTGACTGAAACACTTGGTTTTACCTCCTGTCTCTTTAAATCCTCCCTCCTTATTAAGCCCAGTCTGCTCTGATTGGCCAGATGTCTCTTTTGTGCTTGGTCAATTGCTGCCAGTGCGAATAGGACAGATCTGTGTTTATTCTGATTTTACGGTGCAGAATAAGCATCTTTGTGTGAAACAGTTTAATTCGTCCCTGCTGAGTGGTTGAATCAGAGGATCTACATGATGAGGGAAGGTAGACAGTTTATCATTGACTTTACTAATATGATAAACTGACCTCTGTGTCAGAGTGCCCTTGGGCGCTGAGAGTAGTTATAGATATACCATAAATCACCATTTTCTAAAAGAAATCTAAATCACAGGAGTGCAAAAAACCAATTTGCCCTTGGAGTAAACAGTATACATCTCATATCGACTTATATTTAGGACAACGTTTATTTTTTAACTGCTCCCTATATTGATTGTGTGAGAGCAGCATCACTGAAATAAATGGGCTCTGACAGAGAACGCAGTAGAAGTTCAACATGTTAAAAAAAAATTAACTTCAGACTCAAAACTTCGAAAAAGGTGATTGATGCATTCATTCTCTGGGTCATTACTCAAATCAAATCCAGAAACATAATGCACCTATTTCTGGTCTATATACCACACGATCCTTATATCTCCTGAAGCTATAGTATTTAGATGATCATGTAATAGGTGTTTGTACATCCATAGATTTACTGTGAACATGATGTGAATAACTAATGCGGCATTGCTTTAACTGTGCTACTCTTCCAAAATGTAAAAATGTAGATTTAAATACATTTAAAATACATATGTTGTTGTTGTGTATAACTCACTTCTACTGGCCACTTGCACAAGTTTGCTTTGCTCCAATGAGACTTAGCTGTCCCTGGGATTAAACCCAAGCTTTACTGCTCTATCTTGAGGTCTACAAATATATTTCCCATATCAGCAGAAACTCATTTAATCTGGCATGCAGACCTGGATTTGGCAGATTAACATGTGTGCTTGCTCTTACTGAGGGAATAAAATTGCAACGGCTGTAGGTTGCCCTGGGATTATCAAGTCCAAACTCTTCCCCTCAGACCAAGTTCTGCCATGCCACAATATATTGCTTGACCATTTCCATCTATAAAACTCTTGAAGCTTCCTAAAAACTTTACTAATTCATGTTGAATTGTGACATCATCATCTTTGAAAATCGGGCAGACTATTTCTAACTGCTATATTAGTCAAGTGGACTTGCTTGTAATGAGCTGAAGAAGCCTTTCACAGGAGAGGAGAAATAAACCAAAATCAGGTTCTGTTGCCTTTGTATAGAACAGAGCGGCCAACAAACTGGGTCATGGTTCACCTCCCGACACTGAAATGACCCTGAGCTCAGGGTTGGCTAAGGGACCGCACTGTGAATGTCCCTGACTGAACCAACAAATGGTTCCATCAACCCTGCTTGACAGAGAGCTTGAGAGGATCTGCATCTGAGGAGAATGGCAGACAGTCCAGATGTGTAAGGGTCTTGGCTTCATACAAAAGAAGACTCTGGGATGGAATCACTGCTAAGTTGCCTCAACTCCAACGAAAAGCATCTGATGACTTTTGCACTGTCATAATGGGGAACTGAATTTAGATTGCTGAAGAAAATCAATTCAATCAATTTTTACATATAGCTGTAACATAGAGTGTGAAAAAGTAAATCTAGTGTTTCCATGGATCTCATAGATTTCCCTTCATTACATATTAGATACCTCCCTTTTTTTGAGTCTTCTTGTATGCAGCAGTCACTCAATGAAATGAGTAATCGCTTTGCCAATAAAACAGAAGCATTGATTGGGGAACACGCACACACACACACATACACACAAACTGTTGGATCAATTTAGTATGAGGTAATTGGCTACCACGACCTCTTCGTCAAGCTGAGGCCATGGAGGCCTTGATCTGGTAAAAAGGCCTGAGGAATACACTCAGATATAAGCAGGCCAACACGTGAACACACCCACACATACACACACCTAGGTACGCTCTCACACACACAAAGCAGAGCAGAGAACAACAAGCGTTCAGCCGAGATCAAATGTAAACTCACAGGAATCTAAAATGTTGAATATCAAAGCTGTTTCTAATGTGTGAACGTCTGTGCTCTTCCACCCATTTTGTACCACTTCCTCTCAGTTGTGTAGCTGGAGGTGGTTTATTTTGCAGCAACACCCACCGTCATGTCTGGAGGAAGCCAGGCTGTTTATATGAAGAATAAATAAACATGGTTGGGCTCAGTGGGAATTAAACCATTGGGTTGTATCCTTTTCTGAACATTGCTACAGGGACATGCACTGATGGGACTATTTGATGTCATGTTGTGTGTATTCACTCAGGCACACAAACATTTGCTATTTGTATGTTTTCTTATAAATTTGAGGATGTTCCCAACCTGTTGGTAGAATGGCACAAAGAAGATGGGGGATGCCTTGGACCAATTATCATATGAAATCCCTGAAACAACAACATATCAGATCTTCCAGTGGTCCAGACCGGATCAGGAGGCCGGACAGAACACACAGACTCCTACACACAGAGATACCAGATCAGATAATGTGCTGCGTTTATCAGTGGGGACAAACTTCCTTACAGATGCAGACTTTCTCTATAACTTTACTTTGTCCTTTGCTCTTCTTTATTATTGCCGCTGCTGTGAGAAGACTCTGTCACTTGAATGTAAACAAGTCATTTTGGGATGCTAGCCCTATTAAGTTATTTTTTGGGAGAGGAAGGTCTCGAAAGGAGTCAGGAAGTTGTTTATCTCTTTGACAGAAGCATATTATAGAAAAGATGAAAAACAAAATTGCAAATTACCTCCTGACTGGAAAAAGATATTAATATTAAAAAAAAGATGCAGTGATACCCAGTTGCTGCTCTATCATGCGTACAAAATTATTCTAGCCATGTTTGTTTTGACTCAGGGGAATGGATCAGTTTTGTGGCTATAAGCAAAGCACAGAAACACAAATCATGCGTCATCACTTTGCACGCCTCACTAAACACCCATCCACTACTCTGACTGCAGAAGCTAGTGGACCACTGCTAATGGGATGCTTCCTTGTTGTACTTTAGATACCGTACGAGGGCTGTAGCATCTTCATAATTACAAATGTCTGACTTTTGTTAACTGATGTGGCGCCCAGCTTTCCAGCGGGACCCTTAGCCCCCTACTGTAAAACACAAAGATCTGGACGGCAGACGGCTAACAGTACATGTAAGATCGAACTCAAACTACTGTCACACACACACTCACCCACACACACACACACTTCTCCCTCTCCATTTGTTTCATCTCCTGCTGCGCTCTGAGCAGGACATGAAATGGTGAACATGAAAAAGGAGAAGATGAAGAAAAAACAGAACACCTTCCTTACATTCTATCCACTGTCTCTGCCACTTTACCCCCCTCTCAGTGGTTTCTCATCCAAATCCAATTTAGCTTTTCCGCCCCCCCCACCCCACACCTCCACCTTACTTCTTTCCGCATCTTTCTCTTCTTCCCCTCATTTCCCAACCTTTTCTTCTCCCATTACTTTTTCCCTCCTCCTTCCCTCGCTCCTCTTCCTCGTTCCACCCTTCGAATCCGTCGCTTTGCTCCATCTCGCGCCTCACCTCCCCCCCGCTCTGCCGTCCCTCCCTCTATCTCTCGGTGGCAACATGAAAGGCTACCTGTGCGCTGATAGCCAGGGGAGAAGGGGGGGCAGAGAGTTAATTAACTTGCTATCTGGGGACTGAGTGTTAATAGGAATTGGAACTGTTAATAAGAATATGGTGTTACACAGAAATATAGCTTTAGACAATAGTACGGTAGATGTTCGGTGGTAAGCGTGTGTGTGTGTGTGTGTGTGTTTAACTGGAGTATTGTTTGGTATGTACTCCACACAGCAGGGCTTGTAAGTAGGGGGTCCACATCCACAAATATGTATGATTGCGAGCACACAAACACTCACACACACACACGCAGGAAACACAGACAGCAAGGTGGCAGGTGTAATTTCACGCATTAGAAGGACTCAAGAAAAAAATCTGCACTCCACACCCCTGTACACACACACAAGCGCACACACACACACACACACACACACACACACACAGACACACACACGCTTCGTCTTCCATCCCCCTGGCTCTTCTCGCCACTCGAATCCTTTGAAGATAACTTTTTCTTATTACCCTAACAATGGCGGCACGGAATGCAACTTTAATTCATGCTCCGAAAAAATGAGACGGGGAGGAACAGGACACCGCGCCGCTCGCTCTCTCCTCTCGCTTGTTCCTCCTGCAGGCTGGAAAGGCGAGCAGGGAGGAGGGAGGAGAGACAGGGAGGTAGGCAAAGTGGGAGAAAAGTTCAAATGGAAATTGCTAGGTAAAGCTTTTTTTTTTTCTTAAGCGAGAAAATGGTCCGGGGTACCTTTACTGGGTTTTTTTTCCACCTCCACAAACTCAGACTGGCGAAGTGCTGACATGTGCTCTTCCTAACATGCACACCGATACTTTAAGCACACTTAACAAAAAGCACCTCTGCGTTGACGCGATTCATCCGGTGAAGTGGCTCCCACTGCACCGACACCACCTCTTTGCATCTCCTCAAGGACCCGGCTCTCAACTTTTCTGCCTCTCTTCCTCTACCGTTTTTTCCTTGACATCCTTTCCTTCTGTCTTCCATCTCCTCTCACTCTCTCCTTCCCGCTCTGACTTTGCGGTAGGTAGGCAGGCAGGCAGGCAGGGCTGACAGGCTCTCTTACAGACAAGGAGGAAATGGGTGTCTTTTGAAGTGGAATTGGGGGCCCGTGGAACTGTCTAGTGCAAGATTAGCGTGGAGCTCAGAGGGGAGAGAGAGAGAGAGAGGAGGCAAGTTAAATGCAGGGTAAAGCCACGGAGAGAAGAGAAACTGCTGGTGGAGAGCAAAAGAGAAGGAATGACTATAAGAAGGATATAGGAGCGTAAGGAAAGTCCTTTTCAGACATGCAACTTATTACGTATTCAAGTATTTTGTCGTTCTTGAAAATCCCATAATCATATGGTTAAGTGAGTAAGCTCTCTTGTGGCTAGAGGGATTGAGACTGAGATTTAGCTTTAAGTTTCCGTCTGACAACACACAGTCAAATGTGGCTAAATATGGAAGCCCATTACTCATGTTAAATGATGTTGTGACCTGTCATTAAGCTGCGCAGTGGGTATCCACCTGTGCCGTCATAAATCTAATATGGGCTCTGACAGGTGATACCATTCTCTTGCCCCGACTTGGTGCACTTAAGTTGCATATAAATCCTAAACTCAAACCCCCGAGCAGACACTCTGTGGCTTGTACCTTACATCTGCTCAGGCGTAAAACAACTGTGAGAGGTCTCACTCATATTGCTTCTCTTGTAACATAGTAGTGTTCTACATAAATAACCTTGACTGGGGCAGGACACCATTTTATTTTTTTCCTCTGCACAGCTTCTTAATGAGCAAAACCTGTCTTTACATTATTCCTAAAAAGAAGAGAACTCTGACTTGGTGTGTGCAGCACTATTTGCTGAGTCCTTGCTCGAGCTGTCATTCCACTACATACACTCACATTACCCTGTACTCACACTATGGTTTTTACTGTCCATGCATTAAGTCACACCTCATAGTTTCAGCTGCAGCTGTGGCATGAAATGCAGTAACACAGGAACTTTTTCTTTCACTCTTTAGTATGTGGACCGCTCATTCTGAATAGGAGGCACGTGAGAGTGAACTTCTGTCCTGCATGTGAATACACCACTACCTTAAAAGACCCACAAAAAAGCAGCAGGGCTTAAAGTGGATGACTTATGATATTTACCACACTAAAGAATAGACTAAATCTTGTTGAGAGGGGAGAGGGGACACGGTGAGTGATGTATGAGGAAAGGAAAAGGAGAGGAGGCATGAAGAGGGAAAAAGAGACAGATTGACTGACATTCTGTCTGCGATGTGTTTCAGCAAGTGAGGAGTGGAATCAATGGTCCTGCTTGGCTAGTCATGGTAAAAAATTCCTCCCCTCTAACTCTCTCTCTCTCACTCTTTCCAACTGCCTATGTCTAGAACAGATCCCCACATTCCCACATATCCTTTCTCGCACTTATATTCCTTTTTTTTACACTTTTATACCCACTTCACACACCGGAGCTCCCGTCTTTCCTCCCTGATTGCTTCTTATCTTTATGTGAGTCATTTGTCAAGTGTATTTTTGAGGATCTGAGTATTTTTTGTGTGCAACCATGATGATCTTTGGCCTCTTATAAGCAATATTTGAATTACTGTCCTCTGTAACATCTTGAATCAGATTATTTGTCAAATTTCAGAGAGAACACACTGCCCCATCTATACAGTAAAAGGTCTATACACATACATCCTCACAAAGAACAAGGGCTCATGTCAAAGTTGTAAAGGAAAATGAAAAGCTGCAGAGGGTGGTAGGTGACAAACAGAGCAAGAGCAAGGGACTAAGAGAAATTATATGAAATACAGGTTAAAAAACATGTGAAACCCAAGTGGGACAAACGGACTGTGGGCAGAAGGAGAAGCAGTGGAGTGTCCCCTCAACAGCCATCTAACCCCTGGCCTCTGTAACGAGCTGCTGAGTGTCTACACGTCATCCGGCTAACGAGTTATGGCCCCGCTGACACTAAATGGCAGTCAATGGACAGATAGATGGCCCACAGGGAATGGATGGAGTCAATGGCCAGTGAGATTGTGAAGTACATATTGCATTAATGGGAGCAATACAATATACTAAATGGTATTTAGCAGACACTTTTGTCCAAAATGTCTTAAAGTACCACATTGAGTGCTTTTATTTTTAGAAAGGGTGGCCCCCGCTGAAAATCTGTGTCTCTAATGCCAAACGCTCCTGGGAGTTAAGTACTCACCACGATGGAGTGGTCATAGCTCCAGCTTGGTCACAGTGTGTAGGCAACATTAACAATTGAAGCACTATACATATACATTCACATACGCACTTCTGAGATGGAGTTTCTAAGCCTATTTTATTTTATTAAAAGTAAATCAATACAATGCAAATACTGCATGATGCTAGTACTTATATTACCTGATTCTTTGCTTTGAAGCCGATAAACTATCCAACCAACACTTCTAATGGAGTATACTGCCACCTTAAGGCAAAGAGAAACACAGATAATCAATTTTTGTTAGTAGGATTTTTTATTGTTACATCACACAACTGACTTCGGCGGATAAACGTTTGTGTTACTTCTTTATGCTTACATGAAATATTTTACTAAAATCTAACCTATTTCAAATCACGTTTTTTTCTCGCTGTTTTGAATGTTCAGTGATGTGAACTGTGGTTTTTTTTGTCTGCTTTTGAAATGAATTTCCCACAGTACAATGCAGTGCATTAGTTTTTGCATAAAATCCTGTCAATGAACATGAGGTCAGGCTGACCTCATTTATTTTTCATAGCCTAAACTAAACATGAGTCCAAGTCCATTGGGATTTAGATGCAATCTATTGGGGGAGGGGTTAATCAGTAAATTGGTATCAGTGCTTCTTTCGCAGGAACATGAAGTTACAGTTGGTCATTACAGTGAAGGCCATCTTGTTTTCTTTTGTAAATTACATCATTGGACTATTCAATAAAAAGAAAGGCTTGTTGAATGAGTTGAAAATTTAAGGAAATAGTGCTGAAATTAGGGACGATCCCAGACATTACATGATTTCACCCTCTGGTATTCCACCTTTACTCCTTTATATATCTTCTCTTCACTTATTGTTCACATTTTTACAACTTCTCCTTCAGCCACACTTCTGTTCAACACTCATTCATACTTTTTTTCTTCTGTTCTTCCGTTTCCTTTTCAAAACTGCTCTGAGAAATGCTGTAGCCTTCAAAAGAAAAGCCTAACAGAGGCTGAACCCGGTGTAATTCAGATTATTTTCATATCATTCCCCAAAAAATCCCATGAAAAGACACTGGGCTATGCTGTTTCCTCCTTTTCTATCCTTGTCGTCTCGATCTCCTCCTGCTGTGCACTTTTCTCCTCTTTCTCTCTTCATCTCTTTTCACCTCACTCTGTCCTCCTCTTCTTTCCCCTATAGCTCTGATTGTTTGCCCATGTTACAGCCAAGGGCGGATCTACAGGAATCAAAGGTGTCAGGACGTGGCAGATCTTTTCAGTGCCTTAATACACAGAGGACGTTGGGTGGTCACGCCAGAATCAATCCTCCTTCCATTCATCACCTAACCCTGTCTGCAGAGGGCTTTAGAAATTCTTAGGTATCTAGGTTGTCTGTCTGAAGGTCTCCATGTTTTTTATGGTCTGTAACGGTTTGTCTCAAAGCATAAACATAAACTGCACTTCAAAGCTTAAAGGAATATTCCACAGAATCACCAACAAATTGATGAATACATGAGGCCGCCACTTAGGGAGGAAGACGTATGTGAAAAGCGTATGAAAGAAGCATGTTGAAGACAAACTGAAGCTGCTTTCAGACATGACATTTTCCAGAGCGGCTGTATGTGAGAACGCAAATCACTGAGTTAGTGCCTGCAAACATTTTGTGAAACTTTGCTCTGTAAAGTCGTAGTATGTGATTTGTTAAAACAAAATGCCATCAGTTATGACTTATAAACATCATGTGCCCTATTAGAAAGTGTTATCCAAATAATTTTATTTTGTGTATTCTAAGCAGACATTGGTAGTGGATGAAAGATTGAAAATAAACTGAACCTGATATGTAAAACAATGTGTCACTAAGTGTTTAATGGCCTGAAAGATCAACTGTGCATGAAAACACTCCCACAGTATTGGTATCAAGAGACACAGACCATGAGGGCAGTGAGGTTAACGATATGTAAGCACTAGAGCAACTTCATTTTTAATGAAGAAGACAGACGCAAAGTAGAAAGAAATTGAAATATTGAATTATTGAGACGATGATGTACTTGGTGTGATAAGTCCACCTCAGGGTGCGACAAAGAGGAGAGGAGTCACTGAGTGAATTCCTCATGCTATCTCCTCCTCATCTCACCGCTGCCGCTCTCCGAGTCAGCAGATGCCTTCTACTGAAGGTTGACAAACAGGGCTTTTATAAAGGTATCTCTGCAGTGAAGAAAAGTTATCACTGCTGCAGTGGCAGTTGTCACTGAGTTTCACATCGTAGCTCAAGTCCCCCTCTCTACATCCCCCTCCCTGCTTTTCAATCATCATCTTATGGCATCTTTAAACATCTTTGACAGTTTATCTGATAATGACATTTTCTCTACAGAGATATTCAGTGTTAAATCTTGCTTGTAGGCAAAAAAAATCCACAGTTGTAACCCTGAAGTGTATAAATGCAAATGGGGGGAGTCCCCATTTTGTTTCTTCTCATTTACAAACACTGTTTTTTAGAGTAAACCAGAATAACAACGTGGCAGACTATGAGCTTTTAAAAACTGTGTCCTTTCAAAATTATCTCACAACAAAACGTACTAGAACTAGGCACTAAGTAGAGTGCAAACCTACACCAAGGCCCAAGAGTTCCCTGAAATGTAATGAAGCTGCACCAAATTTCACTCATCAATATCAGTTTTCTTAAATTCAGCTGGTTTTTCCATGAATCATTCCCTAGGAAGAAAGTGAAACATAGCAACGGATCAAAAATTCATGGATCCGCCATCTAATGCATATTCACACCAAAGTTTGGTGGAAATACATTGATGTGTTTTTGTGTAATCCTGTTTACGAAAGAACATCAACAACAAACTAACCAAACCAACAAACAAAAGGACATGAGTGAAAACAACCTACTTGGTAGAGGCCATTATACATTTTTTGTATATTCTGGATTATTAATTTATCTGTTATCATATAGTCGAAAAATCTCCTACTTTTAAATATATCAAATTTTTCTGAACAAAACAAGAGATCTCACAAGACACACTTGGTTTAGGCTATGATGACAAAATGCCACAAGCTCTGGTCTTAACATGAGTGGATGTATTCTTTTTCATGAACCGACCATAAGTGCTGAAAGTAAACATCTAAAGAAAAAACTATTAAAAATAAATAAGTGGACTTCATCTTTCCTTTCTGCTCACCTACACTTGTATGGCTCCACTTAGTTCCACTTTCATCTGTGATTTGTCCGACCTCCCTCCTCCTCTGCCTCTTTCAACTCTCCAACATGGATAAAGAGGAAATGATGGTGTCATCATTATTCAGAGGGCCACACACACACCAATACACTCAATGATTAACAGCAACAAAAGAGCCTTTTGCTTTATGGAGATCGTTATCATTTGATGCATTAGTCTCTCTCTACCTCTTTCAAACATAAGGGGAAAGGATTCAGTTCCCCCGCCTCTTTATAGTCGAGGTAAGGAATGGGGAAGACAAAGGCAGCTTATATTTTATACAAGCACAGAGAGAATTTAAAACGATGCATTCAAGGCCACCCGTTTTTAAATACAGAAACAATAAGAAGACAAGGAGATTGTCAGCTGCTACCAAAAAAAAAAAGAAATCACTTTGTAGTTTTATCTGTGCGAGTAGAGCGGGAGATTCAACAGAATAGAGAATAGGTTTTCAAAGGTTCAAAGCCAGTAGGCAGGAAATGACAGAACCACCTTGAAACTTGACAGATGCATATCGAAGTCCTTAATTATACTCCTTCTATGGCAACACTGTAAATTACAGTCTCATTATTTGTGTAATTATGGAACAGACAGAAATAAATTGCAGTATGATGGTAAATTATGTGTTGTTAGCGAGAAACGGCAAACAGTGCAGGAAAAAAGTCCAATTGGACCTAATTATATACTTATCACCAGTTTTCCATAAGGATGATGATGATGATTTCTTTCTTTTTCATAAAAAATCTGTTTAATTTGGGACAAACCATCTGTTTGTTACTCCTCAACCTAGTTCCAATTAGACTCACTAAATCAAGCTTCAGGTTTAATTCTGTGTCAACAGGTAGACGCAAAACTCTCTTGAGCTTCAAACTCCGTTCATAATTACATCCGCAATTTAAACATAATCAGAACTTTTTATGAGCTACAACAAAAGAAACTATTTTCAGCATTTTTCAGATATTTCAGTGATGAGTCAAAACGCAATATTATGCAACACAATACGTTGCTTGCAATTCAGTATGGTACAAAGATCATTTTTTGATTTATTTTAGCCTTCTTGTGCATTCCATGGTAAAAAAAAAAAATCTACTGAACATATTTGTTTCTCTAATTACTATTTCTAAAAAAACACACTGACCATTACGAAAGAGAAAAAAGTTTTTGATAAGAGATAAAACCAGGCCTGGATTTCACCTGAAACTGTAGAGTTACACTTCTATATCTCCTCACACATGCAACAGTTAAACAAATGAACAATGAAGAATGGTGCAATGTGCCGTAACTTCTGCCAGCAGACAGGTCGACTCAGCAGAGAGCAGGAGGCAGTGTCTCTCTACTTAACAGTGGCTTGGCATATTGTGTAAACTGCTTGTGTCTTGTCAAACTGTCTGTTGAATGTGTAGTTATTCCTCCTCCGTTATAATCTGATTGGCCAGGACACAAATCCTTCTCTAGACCAGAATTGTCTCTTGTAATGAAAGTAAAAGATTGTCGGTCTTTACTTCAACTTCTACTCATACTGGCTGGTAAATAAATTGTATCTTATCAATGTAAAGATGTTAAAACATTGCCTCTCGAGTTACAAGTACAAATCATCTATTCAGAATCAAGCCTCCTCAGTCAACTCTCTCATTCACTGAAATGTCCTGTGGCTCGAACAGGCCCCAACCTTGACTTCATATCACCTCTTCTGTGACTTACAGCAAACTTTGAACTTAACTTGAATTTGTACGTTCTAACTCTGCGTTTCTTTAGTGATGGATGATTCAGGACATTGATTGGTGCATCAATAGGGCGATGGTCATGCCACTGAGAAAAACCTTTGCCATTCAAAGGTCCGCCAAAGTGCTGATGGAGGAATGAGTCTGCATGTTGGAAGCACCAACACACACACACAACAATGTGAAAGTCAAGAAACACGTTAACTACTGATTTTAATTAGTTTTGCTTAGATCAATTTGCACATTTCCCCTTTATTTACATATAGTACAACAATTTAACGGACTGTTTGACTCATTGCTTTTGGTCCGCACAATCCTAACGTCTTAATTCTGAATCTAAACTCTTAACTTCTTGATTTTTACTCTTGAAGGTATTTTCACTTGGCAAAAGTGACAAAGTGATTAGTTTTTCCATTTCGCCGCCTTAACCTTAAACTTCCCACAGAACAGAAATCTGTATTAAAGTTTCATTCCGGTGTGAGAACATGAAGAAAGCTAATGATCCCAATCCCAGAAATGTTGAAATTACTGCTTAACCTCAAAGCCTGAAGGCGGCTCCACACGCACACACACTTGTTCAAGACACAAAGATGAAATAACCGCTTCAATTTCACATGTCTTTCTCTCAGAACAAGATTACATTACAGCTTCTTTTTGATGTCTGCCCATGAGGTTGAGTTCAGGGGTTTGGGAAAGTTTTTATCATGCACTCCTTGAAGGTTCGGATTCAAACTCATGCAGATGCAAAGTACAAGCTCCATTTTACCGTGATGACTTTGCAAAGTGATTCACATCAATACGCAGCCCCTCTCCTCGGAAGAATATTCTTTGCCCTCCCATCTAAATGGAAATGTATCTCAATCACCATAGCACTTTTCTTCCATTGCATTTCATCTTTTTTTTTTGTTTTGCTGTTCGATTCATTTTTCGTTGTCACTATTGCTGCTACATATTTCATACGTTAGAAGACATAAGAGCACCCATGTGTGCTTTCTTCAATAAAATTCAACATCACTCATTTTAGATGAACATAAAAAGATCACGGACAACTACTGCTCCACCAAAGAGATTCATGCCAAACATGGAATGTAAAAGCAAATTAATTTATCTTGGTCTTAACCTGGCTGGTGGTCAATAACCTAAAGAGGTTTCCTTGTTGCCAAAATGTTCCTCGTGGAGATCCTACACTTGGTATGAAAATTATAATAATATTGTCTAATTAAATGACGCCTGTTGATATGATGAAAACAATTACAATATAATAATGTATTTTTTTCCTTTATAGTCTGTATATTCATTTACTACTACACAGTAGTAGGACTATAATAGCTGCATTAAATTGTCTTACAAAATATAAGGTGGTAAGAAGTGGGTTTACTTTTTGAATGAATATGATGAAGAGACTGCCAAATGATCTTTTATTCATCTTACAATCCAGATATGATTTTAAAATGTAGTAAATACAGATCTGTACTTTTTGAACAGGCTCTGGTTTAGAGCTTCTGAGTGAAATTTCCCCCCATGTAAAAAAAGCAACCAAAAGGACATGAGTGTTTAGTATTTTGTAAAAGTCTGCCCTGAGTTCACTTCCACTGAATACTAATTGACTGTCCACTAGGGTCCACTGCATACCTAACTTCTCTCGGTATCACCTCGTTGAAAAGGTTGTTTTAAATTTAATGATCAACATTGTCATCTCCTGAAAGAAACGATCAAAGCTATCTGGGGAATTGAGCTGTAATTTAGAAATTCAATGAGTAGAAGAAAAAGTGCATACTGATGATTACATTTCCTGCTGCTGTATATACTTTTACCAGTACACTGGAGGTTTTGCATTGGGGAGTGTCCTTGTGGCACTGATGTAATGGGATCACAGAGGTCCGGGCCCTGGAGGAACCTGCAGGCACGCTCTGTCTGCTTAACCAAACACCCTCCAATACATCCTGCCTGCTAGTTAAATATGACATACTGGCTCACTGATTTATCTACATGTGAGCCATTTTAATAACACACACTCAGCCACTGTAGTTAAATATCACCCAGTCACTGGTGAGCACTTCTGCATACAGTCACTCATCACTGAGGCACACAACCGCCCTCTAGATGAAAGTGGCATGACCTTGTTGAATCCAAGGAAGAGAAAAGAAATGTCACAACAATGATCCATCCACCGAGGAGGGAAATGAGCAGTGGGTTCTGTGTTAAGCTTTTCCTTTCATTTGTTTTAGTGTTATCTTAACGAACAGGGGGTGGTAACATAACCTCTTTGTGGCAGCTGAATATCTGAGGGAAAAACAGTAACTGGAAATTCTTGGTATGTCATACCAATTATATCAATAAAAGATATTAAATTGTTACAACTTTTCTTTACAACTAGTGCAGTGCTGGCTTTTGAGTTTACCTTATCTTAAATTAAAATACGTTTTCAATATAGAATGTGGAAAAATAGCTTGATTGTGAGTTTGTCATGATCCCTCGAAAACCATTTTTTTCAACATAATGAGATAATAGATTGTTTGAATGAGTATGTAATGTAATTACATACTCATTCAAACAATCTGGTCACAATGTAATCACATTGTGACCAGATTAGCAAACGTTTGAGCACAGCTACTTTGGTAATGAAAGAGACAGAGTTACTTGGGACTATGCAAACATCGTTAAAAAGAAAACGTTGAATACTTCCAGTCGTTGGCATATTGCTGTGCATGCAAATGCTCAGTGATACTTAAGAGGAAATGGCCACATTAGAGCAGATAAAAGGTTGAGGCAACTTCTTTGATTATCAAATATATGACTTTAGATTTTAGAGGAAAGTACAATGATATGCTGATGATAACACTAATCAACAAACGCATTATAATTGTAATAATAATAATAATCATTATGATATTACAACCAATGTTTTATAAGGACAAACTAGTCCACTAGTGTAAGATATTCTTGAAATTATTTAGGGAAAGAACAGCATTAGTTAATGATTGTGTTGTCAAGCAGCAGGAGCCAAGTTGTATACTGAAGCTATGTGTTGCTCTCTTTCTTTGTCTGGGTTCCTGCTTGGCCACCTACCCTCTTCTACGCTTTGCGGTTCTGCCATAAGGCCATTTTTTTCTCCTTTTTTCCTCATCATCCACTCCCCCTCTCTTCTGTTCCAATAAAACCCTACATGCGTTCATTCTAGACAAACTTATCTTGTTGCGACTGCAGCGCCCAGGGTCAATTTCCCTCCAAATGAGAGCATTATCTGCGACAAGGTGTCCCGTGATGCAAGCCCGCGCCCCTGCCGGCTTCATTTGTTTCAGGCAGACAAACAGAAGGCTAAAAACTCTCCCTGTGTTGTGTTGTTGCTGCCTGATTGCTCTGTCACACTCAGTTTATTTATTTGGTCTGAGGCATGATAAGGAACAACCAACAGACTGGAACAGGATTCCTCTACTCATGCTTGAAAGACAGAGAGAGGATGGGAAACAGAAAGTGGGAAGTGTGGGAGAGGGTCGGACAGGAGGGAAAGTGTAAACCCTGTGGGTAACACTGAGGCTACAGCCACACTACTATGTTTCAGGTTTAGAACTTTGTTGCTCCTGTTACGTTGACACCTGGTGTCGACACTTATCCAGAGGTTTCAAGCGCCTAAAAAGGGAAACTTGTTTTAGTTTGAAGACTCCAGGACGAGCCGTAAAAAGAGACATTTGAAATAAAGCAGTCACCCCTATTAGCTTCCTGAATGTATAAGCCACTAAATTAAAATACAAATTATTTATTTTGGTATTTTAGATAGTTACCGTAATGAGATTTTTCAAGGACTTGTTTGGTGAAATGTTAATTAAAATGATGTGTTTTAAACATTTGTTTTGAGATCAATACTCCGGCATGAAACCTGGGTTAATTTAGCTACTACTCCATCTGTAACCCTGGTAAAGCGTTTAAAGGATTAAATTCACGTCTTAAAACACAGAATGCTTCTTCCAACAAAGGAGGGAAAAGTGCTCAGACATGTCTCGAGCTATGCATTTGTGATTTGTTTGTCCTTGAGCTGTTTTTCTCTTAATATCAAAGCAGTATTATTAAAATATCCTGTGGCTACAAGAATTGTGATTTTAACCAAGCACCAGGACTCAAAAGAATACATGGCCTCTTGGGTCCTAACGACTCGTGTTTAGGAGCCAGAGAAGTATAACAAATGCCTGAATCACATAAAGAGAAGTGCATATCCTTGACTTTTGTTGTCCTTTTCTGCTTCAGGACTGTCGATGGGGAACAGTGAATGCAGGGACAGATGGCAGAGAGTGACTTGCTGTTTGACTTTAGGATTATGGGTCTCAGCCTGAGCTTTAGCCTGCTGGGAGGCTGTGAAGAGCAGTTTGGTCATGTGAACATTATCTTTCCCTCTCATCCATCTCACTCAGCCGCTCTGTGCACTCATCTTATGATCTATAAATGTATAAACTTCACCGAGAGAAGCAACAACATTTAACTTATTATCTCTAGCAACCACACACAGACTGACATCAGGCTTTTTTTAGTATATGGGGTAAATAATCATAACAAATATCATAAAAACAAATGTATATTTAAGATCATTTTAATAACTATCATATTTTTTAATGATGAACATTAGATAAGGGTTGTGTCAAACATGTTCTTTTAAAAACAACACTCCCAAATTCCCGGTTGAGTTATATAAAGTTTCTGTTATAATCTTTGTAGTAGAACACTAACATTATGCTTAATTTACCACAAATGGAGCGACACCTGCGAGCTAGTTCAGGCCGCCAACTCGACCTGCACCGCTCCAATCATGTGACATTCATCATGTGACATACCACACTCTCCACAACCATCTATCATACACACCCACCTCATCAGGTGGTTTTAAGCTGAGAGAAATTTCCCATCATCTCCTTTGCTTGCACTGCTGCTGCAGTATTGCTACCAGTTGCTTCAGGCCCTCCACCACCCCAGGATCCACCTGTAAGCTCTAACGGGGGGTTACAAGTATTTGCTCATCACTCCCATCAGTCGTGTGTAATCATATGGGGGAGTGATTAAGTTGGAGGCGAGAGGCCGAACACTAATCCTCTTCTAATGCTGCAATAAACGTTTGAACGTGAGTTGTCTGACTGAACGAGCAGAAAGAAAAATTATATAATCAAAAAGCTGCAGGAAGAATGAGAGGGGCCAAAAGCCAGGAAAGAGGGAACATTTTGAACATATTGAAATGGCTGCAGGCTCAAAGTGACCATTACTCTTTCAGGTTTAGTAATATTGGCCTTGATCCAGTCACCTCAGTCAACTCAGTTAATTTGTTCAAACACGTGTCATAATAAAGTGACTGCAGTAAAGAAACATGCAAAACAAATATTAGCACTGAAGACCACACACACACAAACATTTACACACACACGCACACGAACACACACAAGAGAAAAGGAGAAGGGACAAGGAGGCAGGAGAGAAGAAAACATACTTAATCAAAATTTAGTTTGAAAACACTGATACTTAAATCCAGCCGTGTAAGAGGTGGGCTCGCGAGGCAGTGGCCCCATGTTGTCATGTTATTGGCGTCAAGCCACACAAGCACCATGAATAAACTTCAGGAGAATTTCCAACCTGTGAGTACCTGACAACATGC
This sequence comes from Pleuronectes platessa, assembly GCF_947347685.1. Lineage (NCBI taxonomy): Eukaryota > Metazoa > Chordata > Actinopteri > Pleuronectiformes > Pleuronectidae > Pleuronectes > Pleuronectes platessa. Next base: position 25,460,915 of record NC_070629.1, read on the forward strand.
AGGGTATGTGTGGATGAGCTACTTAGATAGTATCAACATATGCAACATCATGAAATAATGAGTTTAGTGGTTTAGACCCTTCCTCACTTAAAATTAATTCCCCTGAGTTGTGATTCCACAGGGGTTTTGGAACCACTCTTAGTCTGACCTCACCCTGAGAGATAGAGTGGATGCCTCCCTGCTGAGGTATTCCTGGCACATTCAACAAGAGGAAAAACCACACAGAAGACCCAGAACACACTGCCGGGATTACATATCCCACCTGGCCTGGGAATACCTCAGGACCTCCCAGAAAAAGCCAGAGGATGTGGTGAGGGAGGTGACACATAAGCTACCTTGCTTAGCCTGCTCTTCATGACCCAGATACACAGAAGGGAATTAATGGAGGGGTGGGTGGATGAATGGTCTAAGCAAATACAGTACTTTTGTGACTGTTGCATGCTGGTTCCAAAGCACCACAGTAACATGAAGTAGAATAATCCATTATCTCATTATCCAATCTTTAGATTATAGATAAACTAATTAGTTATCAACTACAATAACAATCCTGCAGTTTCAGTCCCTCCAAGTGTCACGTGACCCCTTTGACCGCTGACATTTCAGTGTCCAAGTGAAAAGAGGTCAAAATGTGAAGAAGTTCCTATAAAGCAGAGGAGATGATATGAGCATTTTCTCTCTGCTTTGACATGAGCCAAAAACATGATATTTGAGGCCATGGTGACATTGACCTTTGACCTGCTACATCAAATAAGTTAATCCATAAGTGACATTTTTTGACAAATAACACATTCTAATTAATCATCTATAAGTCTTAGATGATTAATTAGAAATAATTAATCTATAAGAAAAAGAAAAGCAGCAAAGAGTAGGGATAAAAATCTTTGGAAATGGCCAGGAAAAATAATATGGAACAGGAGAGGGAGATAAATCGTGTGGAGAAATAGAGAGGATGGAGATGGAAGGATAGAAGTAAAAAGTTATAAAAAGATGAGACAGCAGAAAAAGGCAGGCAAAGAGTAAGGGGGCTGGATGGATCTGGTGTAAAACAAGTGAAAAAGCAGAAATGAGGCGGGAATAAGTATTAGAATGGAGTGATGGGGGCTGGAGGAGGGGAGATACTAGACAGAGAAAGTTACTTGGGAGAAAATTAGATTTGGACAGTAAAGGAGGAAAAGATGGAAAGAAGGAAATTAGTGAGGGGAGAGAACAACTGAGTGAATGGGGGATGAGTTGGAGAGAGTACAAGGAACCAGTTTACATAACAGACTGAGAGAAAGGTGGGAAAAGGGTTAAGGTTTGGTGTAGACTGCAAGAGAAAGGCAGTGATTAAAAAGGGAAGACAGGTGGGGGTGTGAGAGAGAGAGAGAGAGAGAGAGAGAGAGAGAGAGAGAGAAAAGGAGGAGGGAGAGTAAGGTATATTGCAGGACTAAGTGGCCAGAGCGCAGTCTGCCAAATATAAAATCAATAGACACTATCTCAGTCCGACCTGCTACTGCTGAATCCATCAACTTTTTTTTAATGATTCCTCAGTAAAAGATGCAGCAAGGCAGCGGCAGAGAACCTGAGTGTGTTTGTAGATTTATACAGAAAACACTGTGTGTGATTTGTGCATGTACACACTGCACGTGTGTGTACTTTACTGAAGTAAAAAAGGCAACAAAAAAGGTGAACCCATTGTACACTGAGAGAAAATGCAAACTCTCTGCAGTGAACCTTCTAGTTTGAGTGTTATTACTTAAAGCATATAGTGTGTGTCTACACTTGAGACCTATGTGTAGATCAGATCCCATTTAATGACCAATTAATGCAGAAAACCTGGTCTTTTTAACGGGCTCACTCACTGACACTTAACATGTGTTTCATGTGTCTACTGACACAGGAAGGAAGTTAGTGTGTGAATCAGTTTTCTTCAAAGTAAACATGACAGGTCTGTGTACCTGTCTGTGTATCTGTGTGTATGGGAGTGTTACGGACAGTAATTGTGTGTATTTCTGTGTGTGTTTTTTTACTGTCTATGCCAAAAGTCATTTCCAGGTACAGAGCTAAAACGTTGCCGCCATTTTATGGACTTGCAATTGTGTTGATGTTGTCAAGGTCTCTTAAGTCTCCCTGACACACACAAGTACACACAACTAGACTGCTGTGCAGACAAGGGGAGCTAACTAAATGATTCACTGCTTTGCTGTCACACCCAAGCACACTCAAGAATGCATACACACACACACACACACACACACACACGCACGCACGCACGCACGCAGAGCTGACAAGCTGACGCCAGACTGGTGCATGACCACATGGCCTCTTAGCTACTGCACACTATTATTGGGGAGTGAATATGCAGGCAAGGAGAAAGGAGGCATGGGGGACTTGAAAGAGAAAAGGGCAAAAAACAGAAAGGTGAATGAGGATAAAAGAAAAAAGGAGTGGGGGGGAAAAGGGAAAGAGGATGAATAACAAGGGTAGGAGGCAAAATTAAGAGCATAAAACCGCAAAGAGGAGACTTAGGTGGTCGGGGTGAGTTAAGACAAGGGAGCAGAAGGAGAGAATGGGAGATAGAGGGACAGAGAGACAAGTGTAAATTTGCATGGGGGTGAAAATGAAGTAGCTTTGAAAGGCAATTGAGCAAAATCCATTTGAAGTCCTTCCATTCAAGGACTAGGGGGGTCTTAATAAATCAGTCATTCAGTCATCTATTAGCGGTCCACATGCATGTGCACACACAGTGTCACAATTTAGACATCTAACAATAACGCCTCTTACGCATATAAGCACATTGGCATCTAAATGTGTGAGGACATTGAAAATATGTCCTGTGGAATAAAGTGCACACATGAACACACACATGTTTTCTCCTGTTTCCCTACTTTGTACATTGTTTTCTCTCTAAAGGCTCATTCATGCTGCTTTACAGAGATATGTCCATTTCAGACAATATAATCATTACTGCCCACATATATCTATGCATCCTGAGCAGAGTCTAGAGGGACATGGCGATGGTGGAGGAGGATGGGATAATTGACATCAACATTGTCTGTATCAGTAAGCTTTCAGAAGATGTCCATGAAATAAACACAAAGTATGGACAGAGGAATCCATCTGTAGCCATATTTGTATAGTCTAACACAAGCATAAATGATTAATTATGTGTTTAAACTAAATTATGATCGATTGTCCCCTCTATCAGTTGAATTAAGCCACATCTTCATGTCATATTCACATGTTTACACATTCATGTGCATTTGCATAAGAATCCGTTGTGTCTGGTGATCAAGTGAATCTGATTGGCTCATGAGTTGCGTGAATTAGTAACTACACCAATTTACATTTAGCCGTCATCGCATTTAAAAAGCACGATGATACCTGATTCCACATCCATTTTCATAACACCAGCAGCATTTGATTGTCAGTCTGTCCCGTGGGGGAAATAAATCATCCAATTAACACTGAGCTAATGGGCAGGATTTTAATTGGAGCTGTCAACATCCCTGCTCTCCCTCTCTCCGTGTTATTTCAACAGCCATTCATCTTTCCTGCTCTTTTTTCAACACCCGTTTTTGTTCTGCTGATTGCTATTCCACAGGGGCTGCTCTCACCGACTTCATATCCCACACCATGCAAACACACACACGCATGCACTAACATTAGCATACAGTCACCATCACAAGTGCAGCCAGTTTTTTGAGTGCACACACACACATTCAGCCAATGCTCATCATCAAAGTAAGGCTGTGTCAGATTTTGCGGTACGTGTGGACGATTGAGAGCCGAGGGAATACGGAATGTAATGGTTGAAATTGTTAACACTGGGAATTTGTGTCACTGCCTCATATTATACTCACTGCAAAGTATTTCAAAACAAATCAAGAGGGACAACTTGAGCAGGGAGTAATCTGTGACCCTTTTATGTAGATATAATCCATTCGGAATGTAAATTCGAGCCCATTTTCTCACAACCCGGATCAGATCATTATTAACTCATCCTTACTCATCCACCTGCTTGTACTGATTATAAACACATGCCACCTTATTCAATATGTTTCCATTCCATCTCATTGCTGTTCCTCTTGTATCTGCTGCTGCATTTATTGGAACAAAACCGTAACAACTGGCTGGAGATCCTGTCCACACTTGATTAAAGATCCTGTTTGTTGAATTGCAGCTGCTGATGCAAGGCCGATGCCTCCCAGCTTCACTCCATCATGCATTCCAGAGCTTGGAATCTGGTTTAGTTGACAATGACATTGAATTCAACCATTAAGTGAAAATAAGCATACCTGGCTCACGTCAGCTTATAATTTCTAAAGTTTTGAGAGACATTAAAACGTCAAAATAACTGCAATCCACATGTCTATTAACCTGTTATAGTTATGTAAATAGGTTGTTTTTTTTGGCCAGAAAAACAAACAATTATGGATAAAATGTTAGGGAACCTTTGATAGTTGTAATTTCAAATCTGATATACAAATCCATTCACCATGAGCATCTACTCTCATAATAGTGTATCCTCATTTCATCCTTGTTACTATATGCATAAAAACAAACTACTTTAATGGCTACCACTAGAAAGTGATTAAAATATGTCATCCAGCCCACATTTATTAAGAGTAGTGGCTTGTTCTAACGTCACGAAAATTTGATTTGCACCAATGGAAATGTACCAGGTGTCTTCCTGAACTTAAAGATTTGGCTGCTGTCGACACATCTGGTAACATAAACAAAGAATTCTGTATTTCAGCGAATTGATAGCTATGAGGCCTTAATGCAACATGTCCAATATGAGCAGTTTACTGTTGTTCTCTTTGTGATGGCAGTTAGAAAAATGTGTTGCTTAGCACAGGGTATTTTGACAGGATGAGGTAGACAGCCAAGTTTGCAGATTTAATCATAATTATGTTAAATAGCTGTCTTCATGGTGAGGAGGGGGATCATGCTTTAGCACCTGGGTCAGTGGGTATTAACTGAACAAACAGAGCTCACCCTATTCAACATTCATGCACATCTGCACCAGCTCAGTGCTGTTCCACTGACCACACTGACAGTCAAAGTCTAACTTTGTTTTCTCTCCGGGCTCTGTGAAGACTGTGATTGAGATAATTAACAGCGTTGGCAAATATTAGCTTCAGCCTGAGCCTCAGGAATAAACAGCATCAGTAGCACCCAATATTTCCAAGTTATTACAATATGTGTGTCAATATGTCTAATAAGAAGTGCAGGTGTGATGAAAATAGCCTCAGAATATTATTCTTATAAATACAAACCACATTTTCACTCTGCCACATCAACATAATTGAGTAACTATCTCTCAGGTAAGACTTTTATTTTCACGCAATTTATACTCAAAGAATTTTTCCAAAAAGCAGCTTGTGCATTAAGAGCAACCCTCCGCTTCAAACTCACTGCAGTTAATGTAGTTTATCAATTAAAGCCTGACTGATCGGCCAGTATATACGAGCCTTTCATACATTTATCATATGTTGATATAGTTTTATAGAAACTGGTGAATTGACAGGAGGTGGAGGAAGCTCTTAACGGAGGTGATCAAGGGTAAGAGAGAGGAGTGGGCCTTTTACATGACTGGATGAATTGATTGAGGAAGGAACTGCCTTTTAGATTTGAGATTTTTTTACTGAAGAGGTTAGCAGGTAAATGTATGAATAGATAAAAGCTTTTATAGAAAATGAATCATGAGAAGTTGCATCTTGTAGCAAAACCATTTTTTTTCCCATGATGAAACATTTTTTCTAAAATAAATTGTAGAAAAAGTCCTGAGGAGAAGTTCCCTATAAAATCCAAACCAAAGTACTGTCATGCCAGACTCACTGGCTTTAGGACAGCATAGCTATGTAATTAAAGCTATTGCAATGATCTGCACCGAAGTACTTCTGTGATCATGCAGTGCAAATATGCATTTTTAAATAGTTGGAAGGAACTCGGCATGGCATTGCTAGATCCTCATTAAAACTCTGACATGGTGACTGCCCATGGTCAAAATGTTTTTTGCTGTTTATTTTATGTGCAACAAATCCTAATCTCTCTGAGGGCACCAATATGGCTGACAGATGACCAGGGTGTCTCACACTTTAATGTCCAGTGGGTGTGGGAGTAAAACATGTGACAAAGTTACACAACTTCTCTCTTCCAGCCTTAAACTCATGTTGACATGGCCAAATGCAGCATTAGTAATCTTTAGCAACTGTTTCACACTGCTTGCATGGGAATGTGTGAGAGTGAGCCCACATTACCATGAATGTCTTAGTGATGACAAAAACTGCTGCCATTTATTTCCTTCTTTCTCCCTCCCTCTCTGTGTTGGACCTACAGTCTCTCTCCCTCTCTCTTCTTAAACACACACACACACACACACACACACACACACACACACACACACACACACACACACACACACACACACACACACACACACACACACACACACACACACACACACACACACACGATACCCATCAATGTGCATTTCTGCCAGTAAAGCCAACTAATCTGCCTTAGCAGCATTTCATTACAGTGCTGACACACTGAGTGTAAGTGTGTGTGTGTGTGTATATACGTGTGTATATATGTGTGTATATGTGTGTTCTGCTCCGCTTACTGGCCTCTCTGTTAAAGGGGAAATGTACTACCAGCTTTTAAATTAGTCACACATCACTGCAGGCATAATACACAGTAACACGCTGGGACGAGTAGCGCACACACATCGGAATCATGAATAGACGCCGGTATGACACGCAGCCACATGCAGATCAACTGTAAGCGGGGTTCTCCCAGTGGTGAATATCAATATAGACAAAAAAGAAAGGCCTGGAAAAGGTGTTCAATTTAAAAGGTGAGCAAGGAGGAGTGTTAGAGAGTGATAGAGGGACTGGAAAGGTAACAAGGTGTACAATTTAGGAAAAGAAAACAAGGGCAACAATGGCTATGCAGTGAATTGCTTATGGTTATCTCTATTCTAATTGAAAATTTTACACGTTTTGGATTTTTTTAGCAGAACTTACAGAGAGTTTGATCGATGTTTACCAGCATTTGAACCATCCGTGGAAATTTGCCGGATAAATTCCTCTGGATAAAATTACCAATACTCAGTTATATTTTTACCCAGAGGTGGTTAAACAAACTTTGATTAAACATTTATTGTAAAAGGGGATTTTAGTACAGAGTGAGAAAGTAGCAAAGGAAATGATATCTGATTCCATTAAAGCTCATTTATTAGAACTACTGTGCCTCTGATGGGGACATTAGGCAGTCACTGTTCTTCCATGAAGTACTCCAGGTTTATTCTGGTGTTTTGCTTCGTACCAGTTAGTTTCGTTTTTCCTTTTCATCCACGGCATTTTATCCATGCTTCAATTTTTCAACTAATTCATCCTGCCTGTCTAGTTTTGCTTCTCTCTTTCTGACTCTCACCATTGTCTCATCCTGCACATACATCATCCATGTGCTCCTGAAATAGACTTTGAAGAGGGCAGCTTATGAACTTGGAAATATCGCTCTCTGCCTCCCATTATATGGGTTTACACTCAGAGTAATTCAAAGAAATAACGTGTTAGTTCATATTCGTTTGAGCTTGATGTTTTGAATAAGCGTTATCCCGATTCCCTCTTTCTTTCGTCCGTGGTTATTTTGTTCTTATAGTGAAGTTTTATGTTTTTACCATATACCGTTTTAAGCACGTGTCTGTGTCTTCATTATTCAATTTTTCTGTAGGGGCACCTATTTTTAATCCAGTACTCAGGGAGGAGAGAAGGTTTAGTAATAAAAGAATCAGACTCGATATCACCATGAAGTTACCTGAAAATCTGATCAAATACAAAACAAAAGAGATCTGACAGAGGGCGTTTCAAAACAAAAAGGCACACAACTCCCATAATAAGGCTTCAGTTGTCTATTTACAGTAATTTGTCTAATATATACTTAAGAAAATAGACAAACGTGACTATAGGTCTCACAGTGCAGGTTGATTTAGTGATGCTTCTGGAAACATTGTTGGAAATGATTCTAGAATCATTTATTATTTTGGGTATTTCAACATCATACACATCCTCCAGGCGACCCAGCTGGGGCTGTTCAGACCCCAGCTTCTGTCCAGATGGCCAAATGCTCAGTCCCCCTTGGTGCGCCTCTCTTGAGTCTCAGCCATCTTCGGGCTCTCTCTGCCGCTTCACTGGCTCTTTGGATGGCTGTGGCCCTCTCCTCTTTCCTACAGTGCCAACAAGCTGAAGGCTGTGGACAGGGATCGGACTGCAGAGCACTGTGCTCGGGAAACTGGTTCTCCAGGTTACTCCTAGACATTTCTGAGCACGCCTGCATATCCTGACGGATTCCTTTGAATATCAATAGTAACCTTGCTGCTCCTTACTCCAGTGGGACCACCTGGTCAGTGGCTGTAGACTTTGGCAAGTTTGGGAGTTATAAAACTATTTCTAATATGAGTCCTAAATGAATTCATGGGTGTTAATTCACAATGGAAATCAGGGGTGTTTGGGGTAATAAGACTTAAAGAAGGGGCTGTGTGTTACCTGGCCTGCTCCGGCTTCAATAGTTAAGTGTGAAATGAACCAGATCAACAGCCAAGACTACAAGAACTAACTTACTTTTTACAAAACTCCAGCATGCACCTGTCTCTTTCAGTTTACCTCTGAAAACCTGAATAAAGACCAGCAGCAAACAAATGATTGAATCCTTCCTTGGTTATAAAGTTAAAGGATAAAGGTTTATTCAGAAGGCGTTAACAGATGTTTCCCCATTCATTACTGAATGGATGGCCACTACACAATCTCTCAAGGGTTGATTGTGCCTCTCATCCGTAGCATTCCTCTCCTGCCCTCAGGCAGCTGCTCAGGGTCTGCTCCAGGGTTCCGTGCTGGTTGATGATGTTCCTGCCTTGTCTTGTGCATGAAGGTTAAACAGGCTGTGAAATGCTACCTGTGAGGCAGCACCAGTCACCTTGGTCATGTCCAAACTTGACGGGACCCTTGGTACCACACTACTGAGTCCTGATTTGGTTCACCACTTTCATGAGCCTGCTGTGACTCAGCTTTAGTTCTGCCGTCTGCTCTCTAATTTCTTGCAGTCCTCATCTCAGCTCCACATTTGTTACCCTGTGGATCATGCAACTCTTATCCCCAGTTTTCTGACACTTGTCTTGAACTCTCTTCAGAGAAACTTGTATTTATCTTTAGACCCACCTTCTACTAAAGGGGCTGCTGATATTCCTCCAAAAGTCCTGTCAAACGCTAAGCACTAGCAAGGGCAACTGGAGCTGCAGGTGCTGCAGGTGATTAAAATTGTGTGCATATAATTATAGTATTTAAGATTTAATTATTAGTTTAGATATAAAACACTGAGAAGGTGACTCAGAAAGAGGCAAAAGCATGAAAGAACTGAAAATGGCGGAAAACAGGGAAGAACAGTTTTAAAAAAGAGGGATGAGAGACGGAGAGCAAGAGGTGGATTGAATTATTTCAGCGAGCTGAGAAGATCACAGACTCTAGACACCCTCAAGACATTTACCGAACACACAGTGATCAGAGGTGGGACGGTAGGAGAGTGATTTTTGAAAAAAGTGATTATGTGTGTGTGCCTTCGTGAGCGTAAGAGAGAAGGAAAGTATGACAGGAGTTTGGAAGAGATGATGTCATTGGTCTACAGTGACCATCACTTAATTCATGAAACTTCAGACATATTCTGTCGTCCATGTTTATAAACACACTATGGAGCCAACATAACTAAAGAACATCTATCTCTTCAATAATACCTCATACTCCCAGTCCTGTTAACTGTGGCTTAATTAATAACCCCTCAACAACCTTGCTGTGAGTGCATGTACACACACACACAAACACACACACGCACAAACAGGCAAAACTAGTTACCAAATTCTTACATAAAATGTAATTTCAATTAGCAAGTTAACAACAGTAAGAGTTCTCCAATCAGGGGAAAAGCAGAACACAGCAGTTCAGTGGTGTTTCAATCAGGCTCCTTCCGTTTGTAGTCAGTCATGGTGTCTGAAGGCACATGGGTTCACATGAAGCGAGAAAATAAATTAAGTAAGAAATAAAGAAGGCAGGTTTGCCAGAGTTAAGAGTAACAATGTTTTCATGTGCATCTTCAAATTCCCTGTTAAAAACTGGATGGAAAGACATGAGAAAAAGGACAAACTGTCATTAAAACATTTCCACAATGAACTGAGGTGGGCCAGTTTGCTTATCAAAAAGAGAGAAGGTTTTAAAGACGGGTGGAAACTGTTTGTTGGAGAAGACCCAGATCGCAGTCACAGTGCCTGCTCCTGCTTATTCAGCTGTAGGATTGCAAAGCATTACTGTGCATGCCATGTACTGCTACATGCCTCTGCTCCACTCCTCAAAAAATGAAGAGGAATAAAAAGAGCACAAATGTCGGCAGACTAGACCAAGGTTGGCAACCTTTGGTATGCAGCAGTGAAATCATTGACACACTGATAAGTGCTTGAGAGAGGAGTTTTAATTTATTTATTTATTTGAGGAATAAAGCTTCCTCTTAGCTGTATAGCAAGATCACGTCTTGAACAGTCACATTATTACATTATTATAAAACCGTTGTATCATGTAAGATGTAAAGAATCAGGTGAAATGATGCATCATACACTACTACTAATTATTACGTTACTAATATTCCTATAACTGTGTAATTTCTATGCCTTTTTAAATAAAAGTGCATTTTGATTATTAATATATTTTTGTCTTTTACTTTGTGCACCTAACTGTAAACCAGGTTTCTAACCTGGAATAATAAATGACTTAACTGAACTGACATAGTGTAAGTGGAAGTCAGAAGAGCATGAGAGAAAATAACCTGGTAATGGTACTTCAGGTCATTAGGGTGAGTAAAAATTACATGCTTCCAAAACAAAGTGCCTCTGATAACAGCATATTGTTACCAACTGGCCAGATATCACTGATACACTGGCACCATTTCTAAGTTAAATGTTATTTGTGACAGAATGTGGTTTCAACCAGAGTTGTGGGTTGTATATAGACCTGTCCTGCTTACAACGAACATGCAAATACGCACAAAATAAGTGTCATGAAGCATAATTCGCATGTCAAAGTTGTGGATTGATGGACAGACAGTGACATTTGACGACCAAATTCTTGTCAGTCCAAAAGGCTTGTGCTAAGATCATGACATTCTTTCAAAGCATTTCAGAGATATAACATTTGTGTTATTGCGTGTATGTTTATGTCTTTTCTATTCTGATCATCCTTGAGTCAACTTAAACGAGTGAGATGCAATTAAATTCCCTTCAGGCATTCTTAATAAATCACGATTACAAAACGTGAGGTCACGGTGACTCTGACTTGTGACATTTCAACAAAAAATCTATTATTATCATCTCTGAATTCCTGGGGAAATTGCTTCCAAACGTAAAAGGAATCTATGGTCCGTAGTTTTCACATTGATGAGGCCTAAGACTTGAGGTCACAGTGACCTTGAAAAAAAACAAGATTGGACAAGCAGTTGAATTTGCAACAAGAGAGTTATTTTCCTCTTGGAGGCTGAAGCTACACAGATGTATGTATTTAGTGGCAATTCGACCTATTCAAAGTGATGTTATTCAAAGAATCGACTTCTATATGAAAGAATGAATTCCTGTTTTCATGTCCTGTGAGTGACAATATTGAGGCCACATCATTTAATAGCATGTACTCATGAATGCCTCTGCACTTCTTGTTATTTGTGAATCATGCGAACACACAAAGAACCACTGATTCTGTGGCACACCAATGAAATTTGAAGGTATTTATTACTGCCTTCGTGTAGAGTAGTTGAACCCTCCTATCACGGCATCTGGT